>NC_142812.1:30030149-30221110 GCF_049724085.1 Artemia sp. Qi Xiang Cuo | reverse complement strand
CCCTCCCCCTCCTCTTGGGCACTCTTACACCCACTTAGTCGAGCTTTAATTTTGTTTGTTCGTTTTTTAGTTGCTTACTAGAAAGAAAACCACTAGGAATAGCTAGAAAAAAGAAAGCAACATTTATTCTGAAGTTTACGAAATTTTCAACATGTTAAGACAAAAACTTCATGACTGTTTTATCGAACCTACTTAATAGATTAAAGATATCCAAAATGAAACTGTCCTAGGTCCAAATCAAACTTCAATTGTCTCATCTCAGGTATAACGCGGAATTTTCTCTTCCAGAACCTAGGATCAAAATCTTAATTTTTTGTTTTTTTTTCATTTTGGAACTTTAAATTCTAGTTAAATTTTACGTACATGTACTTGACTTTAGAAAGCTTAGTTTATCTTGGGCCCAAAACTAAACTGAAATACTTGGAACTTGGCCGAAAAACTAAACTGAGATATTTCAGATTGCAATCGCATCTACGGGTGAAAAGGGTAGAGAGAGAAAAAAAAGAGAGGGAAGGAGGCAAAGAGATAGAAAGGAAGGGATGAAGATAGAGGGAGGGAGGAGAGAGAAAGGGAGGGAGGGGAGTGAGGCAGAAAGGGAGGGAGGGGAGTGAGGCAGAAAGGGAGGAGGGGTCCAGAAGGTTGTCAATACTAAATCTTCTCTAAGGTGGTGTCAGATATCAGAAAATCTTCATGGAAAGTAAGAGCTATTGTCCCAGTTATACCTTCCCAGAATAAGGACCCTATCAGGCCTGTAAGAGGGAGGAAATTCCGGGAATTTCTAAATTCTGTTGTGGAATTACAGAGTCCTGGAATTACTAGACCTTACTTAAATGTAGTAGAACATCTAAGAATGTAGTAGCGAATTCCGATAGTCGGGGCCGGATCTGACGGCTCAAAGGAAATATTCTTCAAGAAGCATGCGAAACACGGGCTTTTAGTTTCTATTTCGTTTCTCTAAATTTTTCATCTCGTTTTATAAAGGTACAGGAAAAAAAAAAAAAAAGGAAATCCAGTAAAAATTTTTGAAATATTTATTGAAAAAAAAACATGCATAATAAAAACCTTGACATTTTCGATGGAGGAAGGGGGAGGGACTAGCAAAGGTTTTCAAGCCCTTCTTTGTGTTTCTCCTTACCGTAAAGCATTACATTTCTTCAAAACGTTGTCTTTGTCACAAATCAGAGATTTATGGATCAGAATTATCGTAATAAACATGGGACAAGGTTAATAATAAAACCAGACATTTCCTATCAATTTTCATGTTAAATATTCGAATATAAAGCCAAATATACGCCAATGTTGGTACATCCTGATATAATAAAATACAATCATTTCATTGATTGTTTAGCTCTATAAAATTACTATTATAATACCCAGGAGTCAGGGGCATCACTGGCCTTTTTTTTTGGGGGGGGGCAATGGATTTTACCGACGCGTTAGACATTTCTACTGACTACTTTTATTTCATCAATAATTACCTAAATAATTTTTCTTGTATTATTTTACTGTAAGTGTATCACCGTCATAGGAATCCCACACTTTTTGTGACTTAATTATACCAAAATCACCCCAAGAGACTGATTTTTTCGCGTATTATATATATATATATATATATATATATATATATATATATATATATATATATATATATATATATATATATATATATATATATATATATATATATATATATATATATATATATATGTATATACGAGGGCAATTCAGAAACTAACCTCCGATTGGTCACAGTGCGTTTAGTGGGGGTAGTAGCGCGCCATATGTGCATTCACGCGCTCAGCAGGTCAGTCGGCATCAAGCCATAGTCGAGTGAACATCGTACCTGCGCTAGTTTAGTTATTGTGGTAGTCTAAAGTGTATGCTGCAATAGAAAATCCCGCCAAATGTGAAGTGCGTGGTGTTATAAGGTTTTTTACAGCCAAAGGATACTCTGCAGCAGCTATTCATCGTGAGCTTTGTGCCGTGTACGGACCAAAAGTTATGAGTGAAGGAGTTGTCTGTGAATGGGTATGTTTATTTAAAAGTGGGCGAGAAAACGTTCATGATGAAGAGAGGAGTGGTAGACCATCCTTGGTGACTGACGAACTCGTTCAGACAATTGATGCAAAAGTTCGTGAAAATCGACGTTTCACAATGGTGGAGTTGTCTACTGATTTTCCACAGATTTCTAAGACTCTTTTGTACGAGATAGTGACAGCAAGATTGGGTTACCGTAAGTTCTGTGCACGATGGGTGCCCAAAATTCTTACCGACCACCACAAAACTCAAAGAATGGCCTCTTCATTAGACTTTCTGTCACGTTATGAGGACGAAGGAGAACCATTGTTAAACAGAATCGTGACCGGTGACGAAACCTGGATTAAGTACGTGAACCCTGAGACAAAAGAACAGTCAAAGATGTGGGCAAATTCAGATTCGCCTACCAAACCAAAAAAAGCCCGGCAAGATTTTTGTGCCAGAAAACTGATGGCAACGGTGTTTTGGGATGCCAAAGGGGTGTTGTTGGTTGAATTCATGGAACGTGGGACGACCATTAATCAAGACGTGTACTGTGAAACACTAAAAACATTACAACGGGCTATACAGAACAAACGCCGTGGTATGCTGACTTCTGGTATCGTTTTTTTTCCACGATAACGCCCGTCCTCACGCTGCTCGCAGAAAAACATCCCTTCTTGAGTCCTTCAAGTGGGACGTTTTCAACCATCCACCTTACAGCCCAGATCTGGCGCCAAGCGATTATCACCTCTTCATGCATATGAAGAAATGGCTCGGTTCCCAGCGGTTTGATGACGACGAAGAGCTCAAAGATGCGGTCACAGGCTGGCTCAAGGCACAAGCGGGTGATTTTTATGCAGAAGCAATTTCCAAGCTTGTGAAGAGATACGATAAGTGCCTCAATCGTTATGGAAACTATGTCGAAAAATAGTGCAAAGATGTAGTTGTAAGATGTATATATTAAAATATTTTTACATAACTTGGTGTATTTTTTTCAATCAACCGGAGGTTAGTTTCTGAATTGCCCTCGTATATATATATATATATATATATATATATATATATATATATATATATATATATATATATATATATATATATATATATATATATATATATATATATATATATATATATATATATATATATATATATATATATATATATATATATATATTTATATATATGATATATTGGCTTGACAGAATACCAGATCCTTGGCAATTCATCAAGTTTCATCTCGTCAGCACTGTCAGTGTTCTAGCACATCACAATAGAAATATTCCTAGCGCTGAATGTTCATTATTGCTTGCAAACCTGTCATAGTCAATTTCAGCTTGCTGAAACTTCTTTTCATCGTAGCTGCAATTGGCGGACCAGAGAGTAGAGTGTTGACTTCACAGCATACATTACTTTTAACTGGGCCTAAAAATAGCGTCATATATGCATTGACTATGTCAATTAAAACCTCAGTCGAAGCCAAAAAGCATTCCTAAGCGGTTCTATCTAATATGATTTCTAGAAGATCTAGGACTTTTCCTGGAAACAGCTTCGTTGCTCTAGAAAAACTTTTAAATCCATCAGCCACTTTGTCCGTAGACTAGGTATGCTACTACTACTACTACTAACAGCTCAGTATAGCACCAAGCCGTCTGGGACAAACATAGATGAGCATGCTCCTCCTACACTGAAATCTAGTCAAACCTTCACTCCTTACCTCCTCCCATGTAGTTCAAATTTCGTTTACTTTTGTCCTATTCCCTCCCCATTCGGGGACGACCTACTTTTGCTAGGCCCCAAATGAATGACCAAAAAGCACAATCTTCGTCAATATGTCATCCTACACCAACAAACGATGGCCTCCATGTTAAACTTTCTTATGTCATAGCACCTAGTTAAACCAAATTTCAGTACAGCCCAAGAAATTTTACCTACAGCCCACTGTTTTATGTACGTTCAGTCAAACGAGTACCTAAAACTATACTTTGGCAAATTCTTATGGAAAACATTTAATAAATCTTCCTCAGTCTTTGGAAGCTCCTAGATTCCAGAGGCATGTTTGATCACTACAATGATCGTGGCTTCCAATATTATATTTTTTGTTTGATACTGTCAAGAAAAAAGGATTTGATTGGAATTGCATTATCAAAGCTATTCACTACTATAATGCTAAGGATATCCCAAAGTTCGTTAGCATGTAACATTCCCAAGTAATTAAATGAATCAGCTTCAGAATCAGAAATTGCCTTTCAAGATATTCATTAAGATTGCCTTGGTTCTCACCCGGCCGATTCATTATTATATTCCAGTGACATAGTCCCACTATTTATCCATGTATCTACTGCCTTTTCACCTTTGGGTCCAGAAGGAAAAAACATTAGTCAACACGGTAGAGTCAATTCTTTACTTCCGGACAAGGGGGAAGGCCTTGGTTCCCGTCCCTCTTATTATAAAGCATAAAATAGAAGTTAAGTATTGTGACTCAGCACAAAGAGTATAATTTTTTACTTACATTTTCTCAAGAAACAATAATCTTTTAAATTTCACTGACTCTGGGACCAGCATCGCTTTTCAATACTTAATCGCAAATAAGACTAATAAGACAGATAAATCAGGGCAATGGAGAAGGGAAAATAAGACCTTACCTGCTTTCTTGCTTTTTCTGTTTCACCATATGAGGGATCCAAAAATTTTCCAATGTAACGTACAGTGAGATAGGATCCAAGTCCAGCAATCGCTACACGGACGATTAGGCTTAGAACTTCCGACCTGTCCCAAATACCTGCGTCAACCATTTTGATTTAGTAGAATCTAAAAAAAAATATATACATATAATATATATATATATATATATATATATATATATATATATATATATATATATATATATATATATATATATATATATACTATCTTTATAAACGAGCAATAATTGTAGGCTATATGTATTTACATATATTTTTATGTATTTTTCTCGAAAACTGCTCCGTATTTTTTCGGAAAAATTGGCATCTTGGTATATCGTCGCATAAAAAAAAAGATCTAGATAGGTAAGAAGTCTGAAAAAATTCGTTAACAGCCTTAATTAAGGGTTTTTGTAAATGACGTCATGTGCTATGTTAGTACATCATATAAGCATTTCTTATGACATCATATATGACACCATATAACCATTTTCTTATATGATGTTACACATAGTATAGATAAGATTGTTGAGTTTCCAACGCATCAGTTATTTATATAATATAATACCTGTTGGGAGGCCCAAAAAACGAAAATTTGCAGTTGCAGTTACTATAAAAGATTTTTCTTTGGAACCAACACCTGCACTATCAAATGTGACAAGATGTGGAAATTGACAACCTGGACCGTCAATTGCGGCAACACCAATGCGGAAGCTAAAGCAAAGGCCATTGCTAAATTGTCTGAATTAATCAAAATCCTAAAACGTGTCAAAAATGAAAACGAAGAGCAAAGGCACGAGCGGTTAAAGGCACGAGCGGTTAGAAGACATGCAAAAATGACAATTAGAGCTTGTAAAAAATGAAATTAAAGAGCAAAGACACACGCGGTTAGAAGACATGCGACAAAACCGAGAAAGTGAGCGAGTAAAAAATGAAAATGAAGAGCAAAGACACAAGCGGTTAAAAGAAAACTAGTGGCATGTCAAAAATGAAAATCAAGAGCAAAGACACATGCGGTTAGAAGAACAGCTTCGGCGTGTCAAAAATGAAAATGAAGAGCTAAGACACACTCGGTTAGAAGACATGCGACACTGAACATGTGAGCAAGTCAATGAAAATCAACCTGGACAGCAAGAATAAAAACATGTCAAAATTTAAAGTGATAGCAATGATGAAAGGGATTGGGATTTTGACATGCATAAGGTGATCCATGCCTACCATACCTTTTTTTAAAAAAAAAAAACAAAGGTTCGGCAATATGTATTTCATAATGACGAAAGACAAGCCAAGGTAAAACAAACCAAAGAAATTGAAAATGATAGCGATGATGATTGGGTTTGAGATTTTGACATGGATAAGGTCATTAATGCCTACCATAGGCTACCTTTGAAAAACAAAAACCTGGACTAGATAAACCATTGGAAAAAAAAGAGGTTTTTGCCCCACCACCTGAACAATTAAAAGAAACAAAGGTTCGATGATATGTCTTTCATAATGACAGAAGACAAACCGAGACAAAAGAAGGACTTTTTGTACCACCACCTCAAAAACAAGAAGAAACAAAGGTTTTGCGATATGTCTTTCATAATGACAAAAGACAAGCCGAGACAAAAGTTAAAGGTCCAATAAAAAAACGTAATTTTACAAAGGCACCACTTCTAATTGAAGGTCCATTTGGACGTCATGACATCCAGAAAAGGCTCAAATTGTCTGCGTTTAAGCCTCTTTTGTTAAGGTTTTTAAAGCCCTGTAGCCTGCAATCAGTTGGTCGTACCAACACGAATGAAACTGTTTCAACGACATTTTTTTTTTAATCTTCAGAGAATTTGGCACTGGCAATTCAGTCTGTTACAGTTATAACTACAAACTTGTCTCTGTGCCAGGTATAGTTATGTATTCAGTGTTAATATGTATGATGGAAAAATAGATGAACCTGAACCTACCTGAACCTAAACTGCTTGTTTATGCTGAGCCCTTCTTCTGTTCCCTGTTTTTTCTGTTCAAAATTGTTCATCACGGTTCAAAAAGTTCATCACATTATAGCTTGTTATCGATTAGGGAAAAATCTCCTGTAAAAAATCCAGCAAACAGGCTCAGTACTGTTTCTAATCAAAGCGATGCAATAGGATGTTCTTAGGTAAAAAATTCAAGCAGACTTCGTTGGTGTTGCAAAGCATTTCTTTGCAAGGGAAAAAGTGGGGGTTGAGGGGGGCGGTATACCCCCAAAATAAAAATCTTAACAAAAGAGGCTGCATAAGCGGGGGTTTGGGGGGCGGCAGCCCCAACTGTACCTCCTAATCCCTGTACGTTTTAAGGTTCGAACTTGTGACGCAGCCTCTTTAACTCTTTAGAAAACGTAGTTTTTTCAAATAATTTCTGCATGTTTTTTTACAGTTTATTACTTATTATTGCTTGAATAACTGTTCGCTTATCGTGTCAGGAGTTAAAGTTGGGGGGCTGACGCCCCCCAAACAACCCCTTTTGAAGATTATTGTGTTAAGGCTTTTAATTCCTGAATACTCAAATCAAATGCACAGTAAGATTTTCTTTTTTCAACTTTTCTTCGAGCATGCGGGTATACGGCATGTTATCAAAGCAGTGACCTGTAAGCTGAAGGCCGACTGTGATATTCTTCTGGAGACGGCTGTTGAGCCGAAGGATTTAATAGATTGGATTTAAAAAAGAAACTGAGTTTCTTTTTTAAACTTTAAATTTAAGTGATACTACTTTAAATTCAATATATAAAAAATTTAATCTGACGGGGAATAGAACCCGGGTCTTCCGCATGACAGACAGGAATAGTGACCACTGTACTATCAGAGATTCTTGTTAAATTATTTTTAGTCTCTGCTATCTATTTTCGACGCAAGCAAATACAAAGTAAGATTTTCGTTTTTGGACAAAAAAAACTTCTGGGAAAGAGCTGGAATTTTTGGAAGCTTGCAGTCGGTCTTGTCAGGTTAAGAGGACTATTTTGATTTAATTTAATAATGAAATATTATGCTTTTAGGAATTTCAAAAATTAGCATGGGCTCTTAAGGGAAAACAAGGTTTTTCGTAAATGTAAATTCGGGGGATAATTTTTTTGGTCTGAAAATATCAATAGATCCTAACAAGTCGAATTCCGCTTCAAATAAGTCCTCTTTCACCTAGATCCGTTGTCTACTGTGGCCTGTAGGTGTGGCTGATAAAAAACTAACTTGATGAACATTAAGTGGCTACGTTTGGTTTTTGGAAAAAATTTTGAGGATAAGCTCCCAGGCCCTAGGAAAGCTTATCCTCTAAATTTCAGCCTAATCGGACAACGTTAAAGGGGGGCTGTGCTGGGAGGGTCGAAACTTCCGCCCCACTTTCCCCCATGAAGATAAATTCGGAGGGGGGGGTGAAATTTCGCATGTTTCTTAGTTTGAGCTTAGGCTAAAAAATGCGATCACCGCCGTCTCTCAGCGACCGCTAGGACCGGAAATCGCTTAACATTGTTGTGGGTCGCCTCTTTAAAGAGGCACAAGTGAGCCTCCTTGATGTCATAACGTCCAAATGGACCTTAAATTAGAAGTGGTGCCGTTGTATAATTAAATCTTTTTGATGGACCTTTAACTTTTGCCTTGACTTGTCTTTTGTCATTATGAAAGAAATATCGCCAAACCTTTGTTTCTTTCAATTGTTCTGGTAGTGGGACAAAAACTTATTTTTCTTCTAACGATTTATCTAGTCCAAGTTTTTGATTTTACAAGGTATGGGAATCATCGATGGCCACCTTTGTTTCTTTTAATTGTTCAGGTGGTGGGACAAAAACATCTTCTTTTGCCTTAGCTTGTCTTTTCTCATTATGAAAGACATGTCGCCGAACCTTTGTTTGTTTTAACTTTTCAGGTGGTGGGACAAAAACTTCTTTTTCTTCCAACGATTTATCCAGTCCATATTTTTGATTCTCAGAGCTATGGTAGATATTGATGACCTTATCCATGTTAAAATCCAAAACTCAATCATCATTGCTATCATTATCAATTTGTTTGCTTCGTTACAACTCGGCTTATCTTTCGTCATTATGAAACACATATCGCCGAACCTCTGTTTTTTTAACAAAGGTAGGGTAGGCATTGATGACATTATCCATGTCAAAATCCCAAACACAATCATCATCGCTGAAATTTTCAATTATGACACGTTTTGATTCTCGCTGTCCAGGTTGATTTTCATTGACTTGCTGCTCTTCATTTTTATTTTTGACTCCCTCACTTGTTCGTTGTTGTGTGTCTTCTAACTGCGTCTTTGATGTCTTTGATCTTCATTTTAATTTTCAACAGGAACCACAAAGATCTGAACCAATAAGTTGAATATTAATCTTCCAGAAAAAAAATACTACTTGAAGCAGCTAAACAAAAATATTTATTCCTAACTAACCTCAAGCCTACCTGATATGAGACATTTTATGATTTTTTTTAATGGCCCAAAACACAATTTTGTTTAACCATATGCTTTAAAACATATGCACACCCAAAGATTCAAATTCGATAGGTGTATATCCTGAGAGCCTAATCTAGGCTATGCAGGTAAAACTTAGCCGGACTACCGAAGCTAGTATGATTTTCATTTAGGGAGAATTAGCCATTATTCACCCAAAATATCAACCAGAGAAGTTTCTTCAGGTAAAATTAAAACAACAATTAAAACATCTCTGATACATTGAAGCTAATCTAAAGACAACAAAGAACTGTAGAAAAGATCTATTAAAGATTTCTAGCAAGGATCCATTGGAGATTATGATCAAGGATGACATATTGGAGAATTTACTATTTACCAATCAAGCTTGATTTTGAGAAGGATATGAACCCTACATATCACTTATTATCCATTACAATTACAAACATAGTTAGAAACCCTAACATAGATCTGAAAAATTTGTCAATGAATAAAATGGTCCAAAAGCAGCTTACAGCTTCTAAAATGCACTACGCATAAAATTTAAAATAAAAATAAAGATCACAGATAAAACTTAAAACAGAGAGAAATTAAAAAGCTGGACCAACTGAAAGACACTGGAGTTAATAGATATCAATGCCAAAAAGTCTGATCCTCTCTACTTGGGGCCAACAAATCATGGAAAACGGTATTTTACCGTTCTACTAGCAGTACCAGGCAGGGTCGTTAGTAGCCAAAATGTTTGGGGGGAGGGCGGGGAGCAAGGAATTTTACCGACTGGCTGGTCATTTTTACCGACTGTTGTTATCAATAATTAGCATGATGTACATTTTGAATACGATACGTTAAAATCACTTCGGTAAATGTCACGACGCCATTTCCATGCTCTTTATTTAACCAAATGGAAAATTGTGGCACCATCTGTAAAATCACGGCAGGTGTCGGTAAAATCTGCTGAATTTACCGCCTGAATATGACATCTGCTGAATATGACATGTCAGTATTTTTGCAGTGTTTTCTTAATCAAACAAATTAATTCGCCCAAAAACATTGAGGGGGGAGGGGGCTCTCTGAATAGACTATAATGGTTTAAGCATTATAGCAATATAAAACCAAGAATTTGTTTCTTCACAAATCGAGTCACCAACCAGTGGAATTCCACCCATTAAGCCACAATCTCATCAGTCAGTAAAACATACTCTTAAGTTCTATTGATAGAGATTAGTGAAACTATCCATTGAAATGTTGGAAGAGCCAGCATCAGAAGTGATCATATACTTATTTGGAATAAAAATAAACAAGGATTAAGATAATAGTAAGGTTGATTGGTTTCATGGAAATTTATATCACTAAGCTGATCAAACTAGGTTAAAGAAAGGTGATCCCGTGAAGAAAAGGATTCTGCATGGTTTATGGTACTTTTCTTGGTAAAATTGCAGTTAAGCAGCTTTCTGACAATTCGGAGTTATTGAGCTAGGTGAATGAAACTTACTGGAATGGTTCTGGAATAGATACATTGAAAAATAGGGAACGCAAAGACGATCTAAGCCAAAAACAAATATGTCTTGTACCTGAACTTAGTTTAGCACCATCTTCTTTGTTGAGATGAGGGATGCCCTGTCTTGGAGGGTTTTCAGAAGGGTATATTTCCCCACTCCTGCCCTTTCAACTAGACCCTGGCACCACGCCGGCGGATCGACCGAACGCCGCTGACGAGAGGACCCGTTGAACGCCGCCGAAGTGTCGTAACGCCGCCGCCGGCAGAGGCGGCGGCGTTCGGTCGACTTTAAATTATTTTTACGGCCATTCTTTATTGCGTCAACCGCAAAGTCGGAGCTTTTCCTTCTCGTGTGGTTCAGTATTTCGATTTTCCTGATTAGAAATCAAGCAGAGCTTGCACTATCTCCGAATTTTCGGGTATTTCCCCGAAAATCTATGCGTCACCCCGAAAAAAATTGGGTTCCCCGAAAATCACTCAATAACGGTGCCACCCCTAGTGATTTATCATCACTGACTTTCCCTGCCAAATATTACTTTGCATACCATAATTCTTCACTGCTCTCTTGTTCATTAATTTTCGTCTCTTTTGTTACTTTGCATAAAAACCAGACAGATGCAATATACTATTGCAAATATTGCAATATACATAGTTCTTCATATGTTGACAAAAAAAAGTATCGTCTTTATGAAAAGTGTTTAAATCATTTCGAATGCAGTTTCTCAATCGCTATTTCTTACATCATTCGTAGTCAAGAATTTTATTTTCAAGCTGAATAGAATTATAGAACGTATTCACTCCTATACAGCTTCAGCCTTTTGTTGGATTTCGAGATTGACAGCCGACAGATTGTTTCTACAGCTGAATTGTAAGTTTGCAGATTTTTTTTTTTGCTGTTTTAGATAAGATTTTCTTAATGTTTAATACGCAAATATTGAACGCCTGATAGAAAATACAATCTTGGAACATTTTTACCCCCCCTCCCGCCCAAAAAAAAAATAGCTTTCGGTTGAGACAAAATTTAGCTATATACTAAGCTATGTACAAGGTTGGGGAATTAAAAATTGAACCCGAAGTTACCCCAAAAATACGATTCATAAATAAATGTAAATTATTGCCTATAGGGGAGGGAGATAGGGGGCTATCATTTATAAAGGATAATGCCTCATTTTTTTTATTGAAAGCAGGGATGCTTTCAATAATTTTTTTTCATTTAAAGTGGAGACAGAAAAAATGATATCAAATTCCCTGGGAAACCATTGAAATATATTGATAGAGACCCAGGGCCCCCCATTAGGACTTGTTCATTGTCTTGGGTATTTTGCGATTTCTCATAGGCTACTGGCCTTATTTGGCTTTTGTGTGTGCTCCCTTTTAATTCGATTCTTTGGATCTTATGGAATGCCATGCCGAATCTATGACTCAGTTTTCCGATAATTTGAGGTACATCTGGATAATTTCTAAATTTTCGTTGTTGTCTGTGTACTCCTCTAGTAAAGACCTCAATTTTTTTTCAAGCAACACTAAGCTGTTTAACGTTATTTTGCGGGTCTGTTCTAACCATATGTTGACCTAGTTAATTATTCATTAAATTATTTTTCTACTGAACGCTAAGACGCTATCCTACGTAGATGGTATCCAGAGGGGGGGGGGTAGGGAGGTATTATATTTGAATGATAATAGCTCGAAATGTTATTTATTGAAAGCAGGGATCCCAAAAAGTTATTTTTTTTAATTTAAAGCAGAGACGGCATCCTATCAAGGTGGTATGCAGAGGAGGGGGGAGGGGTATTGAACTATCATATTTAAATAATAATACCTCGATTTTTTTTAAAGCAGGGGTGCCAATAAGTTAATTATTATTTTTTATTTAAAGCAGAGACGGTATCCTATCAAGATGGTATCCAGAAGGGGGGCATAGGGAGTTATTATATTTAAGTGATAGTACCTTGATTTTTTTATTGAAAGCAGGGATGCCAAAAAATTGAAAAGTTGACAAAATTAACAAGATTTTCGTGAGTTATACTTGATACAGCACTGGAATGGTTTTATCGTCCAAAGGGAAAGGGACATATGGGTCCAACCCGTTTTTTTTTTCATTGATGAAACGGGTTTAATTTAAAAACAGTCATCAATAAGTACCAGGCAGATTCACACTAAAACGAATTGGTGTGACGAAAGCGATATCGACATTCCCACCTAACGTTGCGCTCGAGTAACAATGGCGCCCATGGTCCTGTGCCCAAGTTACACTAAAAGGTCAGGTCATAATAAAAGCTTTCAATTTGGGAGGTTCAAGGAGGAGTCTTTGACAGTCTTATGACCTCAGGGCGCTAGATGTTGCAACGTTCTGACGTATCTACAGTGGTTTAGAAAATTCGATCACCCCACAAATGATTACCAAAAATATGCAGAAATGTAACATTTGGAATCTAATAACACTTTTTTCAAAGCTTTGAAGAAAAGCAAAAAAGTTTAAATACCCCTAACTACGCTTGAAAGCTATTTTAAAAAGAAACTCTTTGGAGATTTCCATGGAAATGACCATAGCAGAAGCTTTGAGCCTGGGTGGGGATCAAAGAGGAGTCTAAGTATTTTAACCACAGGTGACTTATTATTGCGACTTTCGTAAATTTGGTAATTCTTGTGAGCATTTGGAAATCAAAGCTTAAACTCAATAACTGATACCAAGTGTCCTAACATTTTGCTTGGACTAAAAGTGACGAACAAGGACGAACATTTCAACATCTTCCTGGAACTACTTCAGTCTGCATATTATTTCATTTAATTACACTTAGAACGGATGAGCTTTTCATTTTTTACCTAAGAGAATAGCTGGTACTTCAGTTTTCTTCATAGCCAATAAACTATTAAGTGTTTTTGTGTCATTGTAATTGAAGTGTTCTCATGTGAAGTGTTCATCATGTATTTTTCAATTTGATAGATTTACTCCTTTTAAATACAGTTTATAATTTGACTGATATTAGGTATTTATCAATTTATAATTTGGAATGAATCCCCAAAAGAAAAAATGAATAATATCCAAAAGCGATAAAAAAGCAGCAGTTCAGCCTTAGCCTAAATGACATATATTCTATAAAGAAGCCAAAAAAAAACTTTTTTAAATTGTAATTAAAAACCAGTTTTTATTAAAAGAAGGCTTTTTAGTAATCAAAAACAGCAAAAAAAAAAAAAAAAACAATCAATATCGAAGTCGCCCATTTCAACAGTTTTATAAGTGACAAAACAGATATAGGCAAAGGGCATTATGAAAAAATTAAGCTTCTAAGTTCAAAGTTTTTACCCCGATATCTGACGAATTTTGTGATACAGTATTTGAAATTTTATATGCAGTAATGCTCGATGAAAAAAACTACTAATTTTGATAATTATTTATGTTAAGAATACATAGCCAATAGATACTTCAACTACTCGCATTATGCAAGGGTTCTGAAACGCCACAGCCATTTCTTTTCTACCAGATTTCTGCTTCTCTTGATGAATAACAAAGAAGACCAGTTTCTAGCCAGCGACTTGTGAATTTTTGAACTCATGAATAGGCTCGAATCTGTTGTAAATTGAAGCGGTGATTTGAGAAAGACTGATGAAAACATTAATGTTTGCGGTCAACATTGATCGCGCCGGCGGCGCGCCGCCGGCATCTTAACGGCGGCGCGGCGTTCTGTTTTTTGCCCCGCCGCCGCCGGTCTTCCCTCATCGGCGCGGTGCCGGGGTCTACTTTCAACACTCTCTGGGAGTTTTAACTTGACACTCCAAGATGTTCTCAAGATATTGCGGATATCCTGTTTTGATAACCTGGCAACATGCAGTGTCATTTGACTGATCTAGCTACTTAGCTATACATCATGAGGGCAGTAGTAGCTGAAATCTAATAAAAAGCAAACTGCAGCTCATAGTAGCCAAAATTGGAAAAAATGTGTTATGACAAAGACTGTAAAGTAAAAACAAAGTCTTATTTAAAGGTAATTTAGGAATGATAGCTAATGCAGAGGTTTATTAAGAATTTTGAAAAGCACATTGAAACTCTTTGAAAATAGTCACATTAAAATTAATATTATGCCATAAGACAACTAACTTTTTTTTAATATCTCACCTAACATGTCATTGTGCACACTATTTATTCCATGTTGGTAGAATTTCTCAAAATATCAGTACTACACATGGGGTAGGTGACGGCCAACCTCAAATCTTAAATCAGAGAAGGGGCAGAGGAGGGCTAAACGCATTTGGTTTCAATGCTGGCTAAACATTTTAGCCCTTTAAGCTCCTTTGGGACTCGAATTTATTAATGATGAAGTAGCAATGTCAACCAAGACACATGTATCTACAATGTAAACCATGATAATGTAAACCATGGCACAGTATTTGCAACTGTCTCAAGAATGTTTTGGGATATCGAGTTGAAACTTCCAGGGGATGTTAGGAGGTCAATTTGGCCTCAAGTTTTAACTTGGAAAATGGAACAGAGGTAATTTTCAAGACATTCTGTGTATTTGGGGTATCAAAATAGCAGATCTGCAATGTCTTGGTAAAAGCTTGGGGGTACCAACATAACATAGTTACATAAGAAAAAGTAATAATATAAGTATGGCTGCCCTCTAATCTCCTTCTGCTTTCAAAAAGCACTAGAACATTCAATTTCCAATCGAATGAGTCCCCTGCTACCCTTCTACAACCACCACTATTATATAAATTCATCAGGGGAAAAAAAGTTGTAGGGCCCAGTTCTGAGAGAATCGAATTTTTTTCTATTCGTTATTCTGCAGGAGGATTCTCTTAGCCCTAGGAATAAGCTTCAAGCTGACTTGTTGTGCCTTTTTTTCTTTTTTTTTAGCAGGGACACTACCTAAATTTCTTTTACACCAGGTTGACCCAAGAATTTGTAGTTGGAAGTTTGAAACCAATTAGACAAAAAGTTTTGTTTACTATTTCTGGCCCTCCTAATCGCCCCTCTCTCAACATTTTTTTTTTATCCTTTTGATGCTGAGAGCAATCCCTGGAAGTATCAAATCAATTGCACATTCAATACCAAACATACCCCTTTTTCCCATTATATATCTCTGTAATGAAACAATTGGCAATTTGTTTCACATACTACAATTGCTCCAGGGGCTGTGCATTCATACCATCCTTTGAAGCATATTTATTAGTCTTTTGACTATTTTGAAATAAATGGCTATCTGAACATTTTGATTGTATGTTTCAGGGGGTTACAGGGGGCTTAAAAGAGGAACTAGAACTTTTGATTTCCAATCGAACGACCTTTCTCCAAAGTTTACATGACCACCTCTTCTATTAAAACCTTATATCGTAATAAATAACAACTTTTGTAACTTAAAGCCTTTACCCCAGAGGGTTTTTGTCAACCCTGGAGGAATAGTTTTTTGGCCTTTGGAAAATTTTGAACAAAATGACTATATCAAAATTTTGATCAGATACATTTGAGAGAAAAAGGGAGGGGGGGCTAGTTGTCTTCCAATCACCTTTGATCCTTAAAAAGGGCACTTGAACCTTCAATTTGCAATTAAATGAGCCCCCTCCGAAATTTATATGACCACCTCTTTAATATTACGTGCCTCTGGGGAAAATAATAATAGATAAATAATAATGCGTTGAAGCCTTACAGCTCTTTACATAAGTCCTTCAGAGGCAATTCTATAGCGTATCCTCTGAAAAACTTAACTAGAACTAAGTTTTCAGTTTCTAGACATTGCTTTTGAAGTCAATAATATCTGGAATAGCTTTACAATAAGTTCTGCTATAAATTGAGCTGTTTCTTTGAGAAGTTGCAGGCAAATATTATCTGGCACAGCAGCTCTCTTCTCACCAAGCTTCTTGATCCTTTTGAGGATGTTTTCAATAGTTATAACTAGAAGATACATAGATCTATGAATCAGAGATGACATTATTGCAGGTGGATTGGGCAGTGACTAAGTCAAGAAATTTGTACTGAAGCTATCATTCAGCATATCAGCAATGTCTTTAGGGTTAGTTACTTTAGTACCATCCTTTTTGTGCCTTGGAGGGTTTGCAGCAGAGATATTATACCAAAAATCCTTACAAACTGTTTTCGATTCAGAAGTAATTGACTCTTCATGCTCTCTTACTACCTTTCTGGAGAGGTTTCTGAACTTATTTTGACACTTTTTGTAACTATTATAATGACTATTGCATTTTTATTTTGTATACTTTCTCCATGCTCTCTTTTTGCTTCTAGATGCCTTCTTTACCTTGTGCAGCAAGTTGGAGGGGGTCTTAGGGGCAACTGACCAATATTCTTTAGAGCACCTCTTTTCTATATTGATCAGTGTGGTTTTGAAATTGTTCCAGCTCATTTCAATATTGACACCATTGCTAAGCACCTACCAATCAACCTCTGCAAGGTCTTGGCAAATCATATGATAATCTGTAAAAATCTTTTTGACCTTACTATTTACTATGTGGTTGACTTGTACTTCAGTTAAAATGCACTTGTGGTCACTACTATCAGCTGCAGGGAGGTAAGATGTTGAGAAGATTCAGTCAGGTCAGGGTTGCAAGTGATAATAAGGTCTAGAAGTGAAGGCTCCTGTAAATGTGTCAAATGGGTTGGCTGGTTCACAATCTGGGTTAGAAAGTCGTCAGCAAGTGTATTTGTTGTGATAGAGGGAAACTATTCTGTGGGTAAAATCCTACACCATCCAACTAAACAACTTCAGGCATGTTAAAATCTCCAAAGAGGAACATGGCAGGATATTTCCTACTATTTGCCTTTGATATAAGGTCAGATATGACAAGGTGTGAAACAAATTGATCAGGGGCAGAAATACTGAAATAAAAAACATCCAACGCAAACAACTCAAGACTAAAATGAAGATTGATGCACATATTCTCAATGAAACTGCTGTTGGAATGAATACTAAACTTACAGTCTCAGCTTTCAGTCTTTGGTTGCAGTAAACCACATCTCCTTTCTGACAAAGTAGGTCATTCAGATTACTCCACAGGTTCTATTCAGAAATCTACATATGCATTTCCTCAAGTCTTGTCATTGAGTTTCTTAGGACAAACTTCAGATCCACAAACAATATCTAGGCCCATTTTGTAGCAAACAGACTTCAATTCGGGGAGTTTTGAGACAATCAAATCACAGTTCATATAAAGCTCTTATAAACTATATTTACTTATAGCACTTATACACTATTTTTAATGGAACAATGTCCTTGGTAGCATTTCCATTCCAGCTTTTGTTAGAGCAACTTTGTCCTTTTGTGCTACTTTCTTTTTATTTCTGTTATGTACAACAAGAGGACAGGCATTTACAGCTCCATCTTGTTGACTAGAGTAATGGCTTCTGATTTTTGGCTGGTTTTGTTTTGCCACTATAAACCCATTTCTAATTCCTAAGTTTAGCTCAGCAGCTATTTTCTTGATCTCTTTTACTAGCTCTTTCTGTGAAGCTAGTCTTCTTTCATGGTGTCAGCATAGCCACCTTAGTATAGAGCTTGTTTTTAAGAAAATTCTGTATGAAATGCAAGTCGTTGGCTTGACAGAGGATGCTGTATGCAACTACATTTCCGCATTTTTTTTTTATTCTCCACCCCCCCCCCTTTTTTTTCACTATGCAACTTTTCAGCAATGGTTTGATTCACTATCCCCTCAACACTGCCAACAAACAGTTTAGGTGAAATAGAGTTTTCTGGACTCTACAATATAGCATTTATACCTTCAACAGGATCCACTCAAATTAAGATGTGGTTTTTATCTACCAGATAAATGTTAGCCTATGTAAGAGCCTAATTTGACCCATTTTGTTCACCAAACAATCAACCAAAATTACATAAAAAAACAAACTAATAGACTTTAATCAAATAAGCATATAGCCTGAACAAATGTTATAGACATATGTGTACAGAAGACTCTTAACTTTTTTTTAAAGTTGCCTAAAAGGAAATTAACAGCTCTAAGTGCACAGTGCCAATACCTTCGAATCTAACTTATGCTTTTAGTTTGATTTAACTTATGTGTCAGCCTTTGTTGGCATACTTCCACTACTTTTAAAAGATGCACAATATTATTGATTTAAAAAACTTCTCTGTCTCAAATATAGTCTAATGCATTGTAAAATGGTAGTAGGTTAGGTTAATCAAACGTGAAGCACAATATTCACAAAATATATATTTACCCTGTGCAATTACCAAACACTATGTGGTAATGAACTGTAAGTAAAAAGTGACCTGGCAGAAAAGTAACCACAACTCTAAAAAAATGAATTTTAGCAACAGTAGATACATCAAAAGAACTGGTCTTTTATTCTGATTCCAAATTAACTCTAACAATACCCACCAAATGCTGAAAGCCTGAGGAAATTTGTCCAATCTTTGAAAAAAGGAAAAATATCCCCAAAAATTCAAGGAACTTTAATGAAAATCACACCATCCAATTCAGGATACCAGAGAATCCTGCGGTAGAAGTTTCAGGTGCCTATCTGCAGAAATGTAAAATTTTGTATTTTTTGTCAAAAGGTAGATCATGGATGCAGATTTATTTGATTTTTCCCTAGGAGTGATGGCATCAAACCAATGGTCCTAGAAGATTAGGAGAGGGCTCATACAAGCATAAATTAAAAGTTCTAGTACCCATTTTAAGTGACCAAAAGAATAGAAGGCAACATACCCCTCCCATGCCCCTTTGTTCCCCAAAGAAATCCAATCAAAATTTTGAGAAAGACATATTGTATTGTTCAGAATAGTTGAAAACTCCCACAACTATGCTTCTAGGGATGATATTACCCCACTACACAGTTCCTGGGGAAAAGGCAAATGAAATTTGCCCATTGTTTACATATAGTATTTGCTACTGGAATATATAAATTTTTTTTTAGGGGGAGGGATATTCAGAAAGGAACAATTTTTCACAGGGATAATATTCTGTTGGGAGGGAATTTTCTTGGACAAATTGGAGGGACGTTTCTTGGGGAATTCCCCAAAGAAAATTTTAAATGCAGAGGGGAGGGGAAACTTACCAGAGTTAATATATCAAATCTGGTTTATTGGTCTTACTTTCTCTTTGGTGACAACATTTTACATGTGGAGATGCTCTGGGGGGACTGTTCAGGAGGAAATTAACTACAGTGTAGGAATTTTCTGCAGAGTGAACTTTTCATTGGGGGCAGGGATTTTTAGGGAAAATGTTCCTAGGAGGGGAGGGCAATTTCAGTCATTATTTGAAAAATGATCAGAAATTATCTGAAAAAAAAAAGAATCAAATGAAGGTAAGGAGAACCTTAAAGGGGGAATTGTCTGCAGGAAATTTTCCCAGAAGAAAGTACAGCATGGATGTAATTGTCTGGAAGGAATTTTACAGGGCGGAAATTTTCCATGGAGGAAAAATGATCAGAAATTAAATAAAAAGCATTTTTCTTTCAACTGAAAGTAAGGAGCAACATTAAAACTTAAAATGAACAAAAATCCTGCCACATATGAGGAGGTCTGCAACCTCCTCAATCCATCACTCTTTACGCTAGTGTCTGAATTTTTATCCTAATTATTTATTAACAACTCCTGAAACCCAGGCGACTTTCAATTGGAATAAGAAGCTTTCTTAAAGTACTAATAGACTTTAAAATAAAAAGTGAGGGATTAAGGAGGGGACAGTCCCCCCCCCATATATGGAATAATATATATTCATTTTAAGTCTTAATATTGTTCCTTACTTTAAAATATTGAAATTAAAATAATTTTTTGTCTGTTTTACAAATTCAATGCTACTTTCTGGCAGGGGCACAGCTAGGGTTTTGAGTTTGGAGAGGGGATATAAGAAATGTGCCAACAAAATTGTACAGTGTGCTGACAAATGCAGACACAGCCAAAGCTAAATTAAGAATATATACAACTTACCAGATTTAAATCAATTTATTATGAAATTCTAGTACTTAAATACAAAATGATTAAAAAGGAATAAATCTTAAAGATTGATATGCCTTTTCTCCATTTTCCCCTGAGCAAAAAATACTGATGACTCCAAGTCAGCAGCTATGTCTTTTTTGATGTGAGAGGAGCACAGGTGAGTCAAATCTATCATCAACCATAGTTGACCTCAATTGGTTTTTTACCATTTTCATTTCACTGAAGATTTGTTCACCTTCAGCTGAAGTCACACATATGGTTTTTGCAAAATCAAAAGCTTTATAGACAAGTGGAAGAGCATTTATGGTCTTTGGTATTACAGAAGAGCTGTCCAAGCCTCTGTTTGTTAGTCTATCCACACTAGAATCCTCTGTAACTTTTCAAATTATTTAATGCCATATAGATAATTGAGAATTCATAGGCAAGGATCAATTATCATTAATAAAGCTACAGTAATACATGCACAAGGAAATAAAACATGTACAAGGAAGCCACCTCTCCCCCTTAGCTGCACCCATGCTTTCAGAAATGAACATAGATATAAAGACTTTATTTGAAATATTGAAAAAAAAATTTTTTTAGGTTCTTTAAATTCTTTAGCTACCACTTTTCTAGCTTTTGTTTCAGTAAACCTGCTCTTGTCTTTTTTTCTTGTTATCTTTATCAGCAAAGTGCAGGAAAAAATTAAGGAACATACATACACCTCTAGTGGTTATCAAAACAAGTACAGGTTGTGTTTCTACTAGTGGTGCATTTTATGTTGCCAATTTTACTAATTTACCTGAAAGTTTTGATCTTAATTTAAACATAGAAATTTAGATGGAGCCTATTTAGATGGAGATGGAGTGCAACCTAATTTAGATGGAGGATAGTGCAACAAGAGTCATAAGGCATCTTTAGATGGAGCCTATTTAGATGGAGATAGAGTGCAACCTAATTTAGATGGAGGATAGTGCAACAAGAGTCATAAGGCATCTATACAAACTTATCCACAAATTATGGGGAATAGATCCCACCTTGTTTTAATTTTTGTAGAAGATGAGTGGAATTGTCTATAGTCATACCCACCTCTCCTTAGCATTCTTATTGCCTCTCCTTTCCTTATTATTTTCTCCTTATTGTCTCTCCTTTCCTTGCAAGACAATTGGAAAAGATTATACCTGTAAGCATGAATCACTTCAAACCTAAGATAAATTAAATAAAAAAAAAAAAACAAGTTTTTTTAACTGAAAGTAAGGAGCGACATTAAAACTTAAATGAACAGAAATTATTCCATATATGAAAGGGGCTGTCCCCTCCTCAACGCCTCACTCTTTATGCTAAAGTTTGACTTTCTCACAACTCTATTTTTTTTAAACAGTAAAAAACTTTAGCGTAAAGAGCGGGCGTTGAGGAGGGGACAGCTCCTTACATCTACAGAATAATTTCTGTTTGTTTTCAGCTTTAATGTTGCTCCTTACTTTCAGTTAAAAAACATTTTTTATTTAATTTTTGAACGTTTTTGAATAAATGCAGGTTTTGATCTTGGCTCACCATACATGAATAATTAAAACACAATTTTCATATTAATTTGTTTTTATTGAAGGGGACACCGGAAAACCGGCATCCCCTTCATAGCAATGTCCCTTCCCCCATGAAAACTTCCTTCATGGAAAGATCCTCCCACATAACCCCCAAACCAACCTCCCCCCCCACTACCAGGAGCAATCTCCCCTGAAAACATCTGTATACTTCCCAATAACCAATACTATTTGTTAACATTGGGTAAAGTTCATAACTTTCAGCCCTCCCCCTGGGAACTTTGGGGCATTAAGTCATCCTAAAAGACATACTTATAATATTTTCAATCATGCTGAACAAAATGGCTATCTCAAAATTTTGATCAGGTGACTTTGGGAAAAAAATGAGCATGGGAGGGGGCCTAGTTGCCCTCCATTTTTTTGTCACTTACAAAGGGCACTAGAACTTTCAATTTCCATTCCAATGAGCCCTCCCACGATATTCTAGGACCACTGGGTCGATACAATCACCTCTAAGAAAAAAACAAAAAACAAACAAACGAATAAACATGCACCTGTGATCTTTCTTCTGGCAAAAAATGCAAAATTCCACATTTTTGTAGATAAGAGCTTGAAACCTCTACAGTAGGGTTCTCTGATATGCTGAATATGATGGTGTGATTTTCATTAAGGTTCTATAGCTTTTAGGGGATCTTTCCCCCTTTTTTTCAAAAATCAGCCAAATTTTCTCAGGTGCATGACTTTTGATAGGTAGGACTAAACTTGATGAAAATTATATATTTGAAATCAGCATTAAAATCTAATTCTTTTGATGTATCTATTTGTATCAAAATATCGTTTTCTAGAGTTTCGGTTACCATTGAGCCAGGTTGCTCCTTACTTACAGTTTGTTACCATGAACTGTTTGATTATGGTTGTAGTAATAGCTTCAACCCAGTAAAGTAAGAAAAATAGAATGGTGCTCAAATTGAGCTTTATTGGTAGAATTTGCCCTATTGTAGCTAATGCCCAAAAATGAAGAATTTTTAAAATTGTTACCATTCAATTAAGATTAGCCATAATACTAATTACACTGAACTTTCAGCTATTAGAAAAACTTTTATTCACTGCTGTCACTAGCATCATCTTGCTTAAGCATTAAATGTAAATTTAAAAAAAAAAATGTAGTTCAAGTTCTAGTTTATTTAATTTCTCATTAAATCACTACAAGACAAAATAACACTTTTACAATATGAATCAATGGAAAAGAAAATATTTATAGAGGGTGCCTACACAGTGAGTTATACTCAAAAACAGGCACCCTAAAAAAAAAGAAGAAAGAAATAATAATAATAATAACAAAAGATGAAAAGAAATAATAATACACTAGATATACTCGGAAGAAAATGAGACACCACACTGAACCCACAGCCCACACCTCAAATCAATATATTACCACATAATTAAATATTTATCAACAATAGCACCAGCCAACATGACTTAAAATAAATAAATAGTTATCTATAATTACTTATTAGATATAGCTTGAAATTTAGCTTTAGAAACTAGAATAGAAAAATGCAAATCTATATTACTTTCATAAATATTCCAAAACTTTATTATTGAATTTTTGGGAGAAAATCTGGATCTTTCAGTTCGGATTCTAGGGTAATGTAATTTGGCTGAACTTCTTCTTAAACAATAATTATTCTGGACCAAAGAAAGTAAAGAGAATCTACTAGAATTTACAGCCAATGGTAATAACTCTTTTATTTGTTTTAGTCTGAAAAGGACACAACGTACAGGAAGGACTAGATCAACTGGTAATATTCTTAAAAATGTATAAAGGCTCTTAGTAGGGGATTTATTGGGAGGGAAGATGGGGAAGGAAGGAGTGCTTTTAACATACAAAGGGCTTTATTTTGAAGACGTTGAAGGGGCTTAATTAGAGATTTGAAAGTATGTAATTAAGCAATCAGACAATAATTAAAATAAGAATAGATAGAGAATAATAAACTAACTTAAGAGCAGGGAAAGGGAGGTGGAATTTTAGATACCACAGTAACCCCACATTCCTTCCTAGCTGTATCCTTAGCCTATCAAGATGAAGTTTCCAAGATAAATTTTCATCAACTGTTAGCCCTAAATACTTACAAGACTCCTTCCTGGCAATGGTAATTAGTTCTCTATTAAAACAGATAGATATTTGGGAAATTGATGGTACAGCATGTGAAATTTGAGAGAATATGATAAAATGGGTCTTCAAAGAGTTTAACACCATGAGGTTGTCAGCAAACCACTGCAATAGCTTCTTTAGACCAAAACAGAGGTTTTCTCTGATGGATGATTCATCTGAACCTGTGACAGAATTAGCTGTGTTGTCTGCGAATAGTAAAGCAAGTCCATCATCAGTGATAGTGTCCAGAAGGTCATTGGTGTATATTAAAAATAGTAGTGATCCAAGAATTAAACCTTGTGGTACTCCTACCTTTTCAGAACATGGCATTTTTACCAATCTTACTGCACCTCCATCCACAAATTGATTCCAACCACTGAGGTAAGACTGGATGAGTAAGAGTTGACTCTATGGGATGAGTAAGATGAGTATGAGGATGAGTAAGACTCTATGGCCAACTGCAAATTTACCATGAAATTTACACACCATCACCTCCCTAATGTGCAAATATATACCCTGAATTGTTGACAGCAAAGTTTTGAATTGCAAAATACAGTGCTATTTTTGTCAATGGTATTCAAAAAACTTGAAATGGTAGGAAAACAGTTTATATTTGAGTTGCCTAATAAATGAGGTTTGAATTAACAAATGCATATTTTTGGGATATGTTACTCTTGAACAAATTATTTATAAACTACTGAACTAGTGATAGGCTAGGCTATGCTTTTACCCACTTTTCAATAACTTAACTAGTGTTGATAACCTCTTTGTGTGGTTACAAAAATGTAATACCTTTGGGGCCCCTTTAAGGGCTCAAGATGCAAATAGCCCCATAAGCAATTCTTGAATAATGAAAGAGCACAAAAAAGACATCAAATAAAATTTTCACTTTCATCTTGGCTAAATTATAAGGCCCACTACAAATTTACTAAGAAAAACATGATTTATTGCTATCTCTTGGCCAAATATAATAGGCCTAGTCTGATACACTTCCAACTTCAGGCAGTATGTTTCCATTGGAGAGTGGGAGCTAATGCTTCTTATCACTTTGAACCTCTCAGGCAGGCTAATCAAAATATTTTCATGTCTTATTAACAAGGTAAAAAGATACTAGGCTATGTGGCATCAAATTAGCCTATCAAAATAGCATTCCTTCAAGTTCTATATTTATCTTTCAGGCCCAGCAAAGCCGGAAAACTAGTTTAGCTTAATTATGAAAAGAATAATTTTCCAAAAATAGATGTTGGTTAATACACAAACATAATTATTATCTTGCTTATTCTGTAGGTGGCCTTTTGTTTCAACACAGCGATTTTCTTTTTTAAAAATCAACCCCTTGTGCACGTAATACCAGATTGTCAAACATAGAAAGCAAAATCTGACGTGCGAAAACAACTATTTATTTTGTTATTATTATTATGTTATTTCAAATGTGCCCTGTAGACCAGATCCCGATGCCGTGCCGTTTTATCGGTGGCATGTCACCGATAAAAGACCTGCCGGCGTGAGGAAAAATTTTTGTGGGACGTCAGGATACCGTCAATACCATCAGCGTGGTGGCGTGCGGCCGATTTGTTTTTATTTAGCCTTATGATTTTGCAGTTATTTGTTGATTTCAGCGTGTTTACTAAACTGACATGCTAAGTAACATTGTGATAATCTATTGATGTTGAGAACTAGCAAGAAAATTCGAGCAAGAGCTTACAAACAAATTCGGCAGTAGCGTATTCAAGGGAAGGACGGGCGGCCTGGGCCCCCAGAATTTTGTGAGGGGGGCTCAATGGGCAAAATTTTCCGTGGGAGGGTACAAATTCTGGGGATGAATTTTCAGGGGGGAATTTTATGTGGGAGGAATTTGCAAGAATTCCAATAGGAAATTCTTTTTATTTGACTTAATTTCTCTTTGACGACTCAATTTTACATGTGGAGATGCTGCGGAAGAAATGTCCGGGGGAAATTTTCAGTGGAGTTGGCATTGTGTTGGTTTTTCTTTGAGAGGAGAAATTTTCCGTGGGAGGAAATCTCCGTGGGAGAAATCTCTGCGGCAAAAATTGTGACTTCAAAAAGAATGATTTCAGAAACGATCAGAAATTTGATTAAAAACAAGTATTTTTTTTCGATGAAAGTAGGCTACGGATAATTGTTCAGGCAGAATTTTCCTACGAAATTTTCCAGGGGTGATTTTACACGGAAGAAGCTATACATAGAGAAATTTTTCACGGAGGTGAATTTTCCATGGTGGCTTGAAGCGGAATTCCTGGTATTATTTGAAAGACGATCAGAAATTAAATTAAAAAAAAGTTTCCTCAACTTAAAGAAAGGAGCAACATCAAAACTTGAAACAACCAGAAATTATTCTGTATATGAGGGTTGGCCACCCATTCCCTCAACACCTTCCTCTTTGTGCTAAAGTTTAACGTTTTGTCCCAATTCCCTAGAACGACTCCTGAAACACAAAGACCCTTTAATTAGGATAAGAAGCTTTTTCAAAGTACTAAGAACCTTACTGTGAAAAGCACGGAATTGAAGAAAGTGCAGACCCCCTCGTATATGGAGTAATTTCTGTTTGCTTTAAGCTATAATGCTGCCCCTCATTTTCAGCCGAAAAAACTTGTGTTTTTTATGAATTCATTTTTAAATTCTATTTCACGTCATTAGCCGTAACTTGTCATTCCCTCGGTCATTTCATCCCTGTGCTCTAGTTTCTAGCACATTTCATTGCATTTTTCTTTAATTTTAATCTTGGATTAAGGATTATCAGTTTCCGTCTTTCAAGTGACTCAATATGTTGCAAAGCGGCAAAATGTTTGGAATTTAGAGGATCGCAAAGTGTTTTTTTCCGCAAACTTTTTCTTCCTTCATAAAATGACCTAACAATGTCATGTATTAACAAAAGATTTGAACTGCTTGAATCAACTGCTGCTTAAGTAAAGAGCGATGCAGGCACAATCTATTATTCATTTATAAATTTTAAAGATTTTTTCCACAAAACAAGTTTTCAAAGAGAAATATTCTTCTCTTCGAAGAAGAGAAATCTTTAAAGAGAAAGCTGTTCATTAAGTCAAAAATGAGCAGACATAAAGTCAAATAATTTTCCAAACTTAAAATTACCACAAATGAAACCCAAAAGGAACAGATAATTACGAACAGAAATAACCAACTGAATCTCAAAACAAGCGGAAACTAAGATGAGTGGGGCTTTCGTTCTCCAGATCTTGTGAAGACCAGAACCCAGTTTGCACTTCTTCCCCTGGGCTCTGGGGGGTTGTGTTCACCCTAAAGTTTTGTTATTTGATCCTTAGACTATTTTGAACAAAATGACTATCTCACAATTTTGATCGGATGTATTGGGGGAAAAGAGGGCGTGGAGGGTAAATGCCCTCTGATCACTGTTGACTCTTAAAAAGGGAACTGGAACTTATATTTTTCAATCGAATGAGTCCTCTTTAAAGTTCATACAATCAATCCTTATATGCCCACAGGGCATAACTTACAACACTTGCTCCCTAGCTCTGAGGGGGGGGGGGAGCTGTGTCGACCACGGAATTTTTGTTATTTGATCTTTGAACTATTTTGAACAAAATTACTATCTTGAAATTTTTATCAGATATATTTGGGAAGAAAGGTGCTTGAGGGGGACAGGGGGTAGTTGCCCTTCAATCATTTTCGAATCTTAAAAGGGGCACTAGAACTTCGAATTTTCAATCGAATGAGCCCCCTCTAAGGATTATACGACCAATCGTTCCGTAAAAACTCTACTTGACCCCAGGGAATAACTTTCAACACTTACCCCAGGGCTCTAGGGGGTTTTGTCGGCCCTGGAGATTTGTTATATAATATTTGAACTATTTTTAACAAAATTGCTATCTCAAAATGTTTATCCAGTGTATTGGGGGGGGGGGAGAGAGGGCGTGAGTGGGCTAGTTGCCCTCCAATCACTTTTAACTTATAAAAGGGCACTAAAACTTTTAATTTCCAATCGAAAGAGCCCCTCCGAAGTTAATGTGACCAGCGCTTCAATATGAAGTGCCTCTGGGAAAAAATAAATAAAAAATAATAAAACATTGGAGCCTTTTGGCCCTTTATAATAGGCACCGCTCTAGAGTTGCTTCTGATAGAGAAAACAAATATGGATTAAGAGGGGAGCTGTTTTTCCGCAGCACCTACATTACAAGATTAGTCCAGAAATAATCCTGCGAATTAGGGGAGACTAATGATTAGTTTCTAAGCCCTTCTCACTGAAAGTTGGAAAGCTTAGAAAGAAAGACATTTTGTGGGTTCCAGGTGCACTCTCCATCCTCACCTGCATAGCGATCCACTGGCTTTCCTCTATAATAGCTAACAGAAAAGTATACGCAAATATTAAAATGTCCTTTTCAGAATTTCTTTTTTGTCCAAAATGGCAAATCTGTAACATCTCAGGAATGGCTAAGGTGTTGCGCAGGAACTTTTAGGAGAATTTTTAGCCAAATCAACAGAAACTGCGTGCGTCCACGCTGTGAGAAAGTGCATTTGCTGTACAATAGGAATTGGTAAGGGCATTAAGTTTAGACTTCACGAAATGTTGAGGGAAAATGATGGGCTGTGTCTAGAAGTGATATGTGCATCAAGGCTTTAAAATTTTAATATCAAAATATACAATATGTTAGAAAGGACTACGAGTTTTCCTTTCAAGGAATTTTGAGGAGGATTTGAACTAAAAAAGAGACACTTTATTCATCCAGTTTATTAATATGGCGTATCAGTAATATGAGTGAAAGTCAAAGAGTATCTGTTTAAAACTTACAGTGAATGTTGCAAAACACACTCTATGCATCCATATTGTCAAATTGAAGCATATCTTATTTCGCAGGAACGATTAAGGGCATAAGGTAGAAGTTTTTAGGAAATATTGAGTGAGATTAGGATTTAAATAAAAAGACAATAAATGCATCAAAGAGGTCAAATGGGCGCGTCTGTGTTGTATCGGGAACAGTAAGGGTATTTATTTAAAAAAAAAATCAGGGGATGCTGACCTAAATCAAAAGACACTATGTGCATATTTGTCGTCAAGAGGGTGAATCTGCAATATTTTGGGAATGGCTAAGGATATCATGTTCAAGCTTTCAGTGCATGATGAGATTAGTCAAGGCAAACGTTTCAAAAATGTTCATGTGCTTCCAGGTTCCAGAAAAGTGTATCTGCAACATCTTAAGAACGGTAAATTATACTAAGTCAAAATTATCAGGAAACGTAAGGAGACTTGCTGAATTAAATCAAGACCCCAAGTGCATCAAGAATGTCAAAATGGCATATCGAAAATACTTCATGAGTATCTAATTACTTTAAAAAGTTTCAGAGTAAGTTAAGGGTATGTTGAACTAAATCATGGACAATATATGCATCTGGGTTGTCAAAAAATCTTATGTGCAATTTTTCAGGAACGACTAAGAGGGTCAAGTCAAAATTCTTAGGGGTAATGGAACTAAATCAGCAGTCACTCTGTCTATCCAAGTAATTGAAGGGGTATATATACAATGTCTCACGTACGGCTAAAATTACAAATTAATTGCTTAAAGGACCTAGGTGAAATCGTATAGGAATATTGGACAGGGATATAAAGTAGACTTAAAGTTTTGACTTGAAGGGACCTCTTGAAGCTTATAAAGGACAAAAAGCGTGTGAATAAAGTTTTGGTTGTGTTAATTCTTAGTGCTATAAGTCCTTTTATCATAATTAAAATTTCAGGCTTTGAAGACACCTCAATTGAAGTTTCAGAGCCAAGGGAATCTCAATTGGACACAAATCTGGTTGTATTCGTTCTTGAATTTCTGGTTTATTATTTTTTTTTAAATCAGAATTTTTTTAATTTAATGGAATCAAAATATATTCATATAAACAAATAAGCATTTAAAACGAAAAATAGCACACTCAGATTTAGTCTTATAGTTAAACCAAAATTTATACAGATTTTCCGTCCATCTACTTGATTCCCATGCCGATCAATTCAAGGTTCTATAGCATAACTATTATTAAAGTCTGCTGCAAAATGTTGTCCAATCTGTAAATATCAAACCAGATTCTGGATTCTTAAGCATAAAAACTATAAAAAAAACCCTTATAAGTATTCCATTTATTAACCAGTAAAAATGTTAAATAAAAACGAACAAAAATTAATTTTTAAAATCTATTCCACAAAGGAATTTTTCCAGTGAAAAATCAAGAGTTATATCGAACAAAGAAGTGCAGGAATAAAGTCAAATAATAATTCAAACTGAAAATGAACATAAATCATTAAGAACAAATTACTGCTTTCTTTGTAAGCTGCAACTTGAATTGCCTCAAAAAATGTCATGTTTCTAAAATATGATTAAGTTTTATGTACACATTAAACCTTAGAAAACAATTTTGTCAAGCATAGGTGGTGAGATTAAGGAAGTCAAAATGAAATTTTTGTTAAAATTGGAATGAAATAAAGTTTGACTTCTCTTTACCCTTAAACTCTACCGGCATATATGTGCAACTTTTTTAACTAGAAAACGAGTCTAGGGAATACATTATAACCAGTGTAAAAAAAAAACTGACACGAATAAATGAAAATACTTCTTTTGTGGCAGAAAATGACAAAAACAAAATTGAAATTTCTTATACAATAAACAACATCTCCTAACAATTAACGATCACTAGTTCAACACGATTACTCCTGAGAAAAAAAAATAGCAAACACATCTGTACCAACGATACAAAAAAGATTTTCCATATTGTTCAGGGTTAGGGTTCAACGTCCTGTGTAAGGTTTTTCAACAAAGTTGATTCCTATCCTTTTCTTTTCCTCATAATTTGACGTTTATTTAAGTGATCATTCACAAAGGGCTTAGTCGTAGTCGTAGTCGCGACTACGATTGCGACTTGGAAAAAAACTTCCCGTTCACACGGATCTCTGAGTCTCACTCCCAGGCGTCAATAATAGGTCAATTTGTATCAACTTACCAGCAACTAAGACTAGGTTTTAATCAACTACATCAAAGATTAGTGGCAAGAACTTATACAGGAATCTATCAACAAAAGAAATGACATCATTTTTATACAATTCTGATAAAGGGTTATGGCAGCTTTTCTTTCACAGAGACTATCTGCCTTGACTTAACTAATTAAGCCTCCCAATTGGTATTTGAAAATGCAGCTAAAAAAGGTATGGATGTTAATTTTGACCAAGTGACTTCTGAATCACCTCCCACGCATTTCGAAAATAAATTTTTTATGCCATTCTACATCTGTACCATTTGCCCATCCTCCCTTCCTGTCAAATTTCTTACCGAAAATCTTTGATGTAATTGGTTGAAACCTAGGCTTAATTGCCGGCGACTTCTGCAAATTGAACTATTATTAAACTATTATTACGTCTAGAACTGAGAATTTGAGACCCAAGTGAACGGAAACTTTTTGCCAAGTCGTAGTCGTAGTCGCGACTACGACTAATTCCCATGCGAATGGCCACTAAGAGTTTTCAGCCTCTTTCAAAACCCCCGAATGTTTTGCAAAGAACTTTTACTATTACGTTAAACGTGTATAATAGTTCTTAGCATGTATAATTTGATTAAAAACCACTGTTACCGTTTCTGAGCCCCTTTTGACCGAATAATGTTTCTCACTTGATTGCTAGTTCCAGTTCCAGTTCCAAAAATTTGTAGCAGGGTATATGAACTACCAATAAGTCTTTTCACCCCTTTGATTCTGCAAAAAGTGTCATCAGATATTTAGAGATTCATTGTCCTCAACTGCAACCAAATATTCTTATCAGCTAAGACAAACCAATCATCCCAATTAAACTTCTTAATTCTATTGAGAGACAGTGGGAAGTCCGAGTACTTGAGTCACCTTTCCCCATCAATTTAATACCTATAGGCCGGCCAGTGCCAATGCGGCTCTTCATGCTCACTCCTGTTCACTTCTGCACTATCCAGAACAAATGATGAATAGCCTCCTTTTTAATGACTTCATTATGCATGATAATCAATTAGACTCTTTCTTTAAAATATCAATAGATGCCTTAAATATCTATGTATCCACGTGCCAAGGCAGGTTCAAATTCAGGATTGCAGTGTAGGTATTAGGAATATTAGCTATAGAGCTAAGGCGTTTAAGGGAAATTATAATAAATAACCGAGTCAAACTCAAAACGAGCAGAAATTAACATAAGTTGGGCGCAAAACTCCTATGCCTTCCCAAGGCCAGAACAAAATTTGTACTTTACTAAAAAAAAATACAAATGAATGTGCATTGTCACTTTAATATACATATACTGATATTTAGTAATCAAAATTTTAATATTATTTGATTTATTAAAGTTATAAAAGTAAAAACTTTATATTTTTTTCAGTAAAGTGCAAATTTTGTTCTGGCCTTGGGAAGGCATAGGGGTTTTGCGCCCAACTTATGTTAATTTCTGCTCGTTTTGAGTTTGACTCATTATTTATTGTAATTTCTGTACGTTTTGGGTTTCATTTATTTATTGATTCTGATTTGTGGTAGTTTCACGCTTGGTAGATTATTTGATTTTATTTTTGCTTATTTTTTGTTTAATGGAGTTCTTTACTTTTCTTTGAAAAACTTATTTTGTGGAAAAACTTTTTTTTAATTAATTTCTGTTCGGTTTATATTGACAAAGTCTATTCAGGGAACACGAAAATAATACTTTAAATATTTTCGTTTTTTAAGACTTTATAGTTTGGCCTGCTATTTGTATGCTGGAGAAAATTTTTCTGCAATTTTTAACAACATACACCCTTCTAAACATCTGGACACAAATAGTGCTGTTTAATTAAGTTTCATACCTCCTCTAGTTGACCGGAAATGGAAAACTTGATACCATTTGCAAAAAAATCTGTTTACTTTCTTTGATAGGTTGGATACACTTACGGCATTTTGATTTGGTTAAATTTTAAGAGTAGAAGTACCCCCGAAAGTTTGAACATAATACCCTCAGTCGTTCTTGGGATACTGCTGAGAAGCCTTATTGGGAATTAGCATTATCACCGTGCATTTTGATTTAATCTTAAGGCAACATTTAGTTTTTAAACATAATGGGCAATGGAGGGTAGGCAAATGGGAGGGTGGGCGTGGGAGGGTGGGAGTGGAAGGGAAATTAGTTGCCATCCAAACGACTAATAAAAAGGGCATCAGCCCTTTCTATTTTCAATCGAATGAGCCCTTTACGAAGTTCCCACGACAACTCCTTCGATACAAAGTGCCCTGGTCTAAACAACAACAGCAACAAAAATAATACATTATACTCACATGAATCTTTACAATAAAAATGTCAAGCCTTCTAATCACTTTCGACTATTAAAAAGGGCACTAGGTCTTTCGATTTCCAATCGAATGAGCCTTTTTGGAAACGACAACGCTTTCTATAAACACCTTATATGCCCCCCAGGGCATAAATTACAACCCTTACACTAAAGTCTGTTAGGGTGGTTGTCATCCTGTAAGACCAAATTTCCAGAGTTTTCAACTACGTTAAACAAAATGGCTATCTCAAAATTTTGATTGGATGTGTTTGGGGAAATGATGGGCGTGAGAGGGGCAATAGTTGCTCTCGAATCACTTTCAACTATTAAAAATGGCCCTAGCTCTTTCGATGTGGTCCACATCGAAAACAAAAACGATGGCAAAACTTACATCCTTTGCCCTGGGGACTCTGGGAGGTTTCTCATCCTTAATTACATAATTTCCAGAAATTTCAACTACGTTGAACAAAATGGATATCTCTGAACTTTGATTGAATGTGTTTGGGGAAATGGTGGGCGTGAGAGAGGGGGTTAATTACTCTCCACTCACTTTTGACAATTAAAAAGGGCAATTTCAATTTCCAATCAAATGAGCCCCTTTTGAAATTTCTACAATAAATTTCTATATAAATCATATATGCCCCCAGAGCATAACTTAAAACCCATGCACAGAGGGCTCTGATGGGGTTATCATCCTAAAAGACCTAATTTCCAGAACTTTCGACTAAGTTGAACAAAATGGATATCTTAAAATTTCGATTGGATATGTTTGGGGAAATTGTGAGCATCAGAATGGGGTTAGTTGCCCTTCAATCAATTTCGACTATTGAAAGGGCACTAGCCCTTTCAATTTTCAATGGAATGAGCTTTTTTTTGGAAACGACAACGCTTTCTATAAACACCTTATATGCCCCCAGGGCATAAATTACAACCCTTACACTAAATTCTGTTAGGGTGGTTGTCATCCTCTAAGACCAAATTTCCAGAGTCTTCAACTACGTTAAACAAAATGGCTATCTCAAAATTTTGATTGGATGTGTTTGGGGAAACGATGGGCGTGAGAGGGGCGATAGTTGCTCTCCAATCACTTTCAACTATTAAAAATAGCCCTAGCTCTTTCGATGTGGTTCACATCGAAAACAAAAACGATGGCATAGCTTGCATCCTTTGCCCTGGGGACTCTGGGGGGTTTCCCGTCCTTAATTACATATTTTCCAGAACTTTCAACTACGTTGAACAAAATAGATATCTCTGAACTTTGATTGAATGTGTTTGGGGAAAATGGTGGGCGTGAGAGGGGGGTTAATTACTCTCCACTCACTTTCGACTATTAAAAAGGGCAATTTCAATTTTGATTGGATGTGTTTGGGGATATGGTGGGTGTGGAGGGGGTGTTAGTTGCCTTCCAATTACGTTCGACTATTAAAAAGGGCACTAGCCATATCGGTTTATAATCGAATGAGCTCTTTTTGAAGTTTTACGAGAACACGTTCTATAAAACTTTATACAACCCCAGTGCATAGCTTACAACCCTTGTCCTGAGGGCTGGTAGGGGGTTGTCATCCACAAAAACCTAATTTACAGAACTTAAAACTACGCTGAACAAAATGGCCATCTCAAAATTTTTATTGGATGTGTTTTGGGAAAAAAGTGGGCGTGAGAGGGGGTTCGTTGCCCTCCAATTTCTTTTGACTATTAAAAAGGGCACTGGCCCTTTGAATTTCCAATCGAATGAGCCTTTTTTGAAGTTTCTAGGACAACACCTTCTATAAAAACCTTATATGCCCCCAGGTTATAACTTACGACCCTTGCCCTGAAGGCTGTGGGGGAGTGTCCTCCTAAAAAATATAATTTCTATCAGGAAATTAACTACACCAAACAAAATGGCTATCTCAAAATTTTGATTGGATGTGTTTCGAGAAATGGTGGGCGTGGAAGGGGTGTTACGTGCCTTCCAATCATTTTCGACTATTAAAAAGGGCACAAGCTACTCCAATCAAGTTTCTACGACAACTTCTTTGACACGAAGTGGACTGCTCAAAGGAAAAAATAATAATAAATAATACATTGTGCCGACGTCGTTCTTATATGGCCTCAGGGCATAACTTAAAACCCTGGTCCCGAGGGTTGTGGGGGAGTGGCCTCCTCAGAAATATATTTTCTATCTTGAAATCAAATTTTGTTTCAAATCAACCTGTTTTCAAAAAACCAAATATAGCCACTTAAAATTCATCATCAAAGAGGCGACCCACCACAATGTTAAGCGATTTCAGGTCCTAGAGGTTGCAGAGAGACGGCGGTAATCGCATTTTGTAGCCCAAGCTCAAACTAAGAAACTTGCTAAATTTCATTCTCCTCCGACTTTATCTTCATGGGATAAACTGGGCCGGAAGTTTCGACCCTCCCACCACAGCCCCCCTTTAACGTTGTCCGATTGGGCTGAAATTTAGAGGGTAGGCTTTCCTAAGGCCCGGGAGCTTATCCTCAAAATTTCAGCTCAATCCGATCACTTCTTCCCTGTTTTCAAAAAACCAAATATAGCCACTTAAATTCATCATCATTTCTTTTTTTTCTTAGCCACGCCTACAGGCCACAGTTGGCAACGGATCCGGTTGAATGAGGACTCATTCGAAGCAGAATTCGACCTGTTAGGGCCTTTTGATATTTTTAGACCGAAAAAATTATCCCCCGAATTTACATTTACGAAAAACCTTAGTTTTTTTCAAATAATACAGATAAACAGGTTAGACATGATTTGTTATGAAAATATCTGCACGTCAATTTTCATAACAAAGCATGTCTAACCTGTTTATGTTTATTATTTTAAAAAAACTCAGTTTTCTAAAGAGTTCAAGAGTCTGAGTTACCCGCTCAACTCTTAACCCGGCCCGGGATGAGGCGTCCCCGGTGGGGGGGGGCTGTTAAAGAGGCTGAGTAATAAGTTCGAACCTTAAAACGTACAGGGATTAGGAGGCACCCTGTACGACGTGATTTGAGTATTCAGGAATTAAAAGCTTTAACACAAGAATGTTCAAGCGCGGGGGGTTTGGGGGGTGGCACCCCCCCAACTTCAACTCCTGACACGATCAGCTAACAGTTAGTCAAGTAATAATAAGTAATAAACTGTACAAAAACGTGCAGAAATTATTTGAAAAAACTACGTTTTCTAAAGAGTTAAAGAGGCTGAGTTACAAGGTCGAACCTTAAAACGTACAGGGATTAGGAGGCACAGTTGGGGGGCTGCCGCCCCCCAAACCCCCCGCTTTCGCAGCCTTTAAATAAAAAAAAAAAATTTTTAAACTGAAAGTAAGGAGCGACATTAAATCTTAGAACGAACAGAAATTATTCCGTATATGAAAGAGGCTGTGCCCTCCTCAACGCCTCGCTCTTTACGCTAAAGTTTTTATTGTTTAAAAAAAGAGTTGTGAGAAAGTCAAACTTTAGCGTAAAGAGCGAGGCGTTGAAGAGGGCAGGAGGAGGAGGGCAATACAGCCTTATTTGAAAAAAACTACGTTTTCTAAAGAGTTAAAGAGGCTGAGTTACAAGGTCGAACCTTAAAACGTACAGGGATTAGGAGGCACAGTTGGGGGCTTCCGCCCCCAAACCCCCGCTTTCGCAGCCTTTAAATAATAAAAAAAAATTTTAAACTGAAAGTAAGGAGAGACATTAAATCTTAAAACGAACAGAAATTATTCCGTATATGAAAGAGGCTGTGCCCTCCTCAACGCCTCGCTCTTTACGCTAAAGTTTGACTTTCTCACAACTCTTTTTTTAAACAATAAAAACTTTAGCGTAAAGAGCGAGGCGTTGAGGAGGGCACAGCCTCTTTCATATACGGAATAATTTCTGTTCGTTTTAAGATTTAATGTCGCTCCTTACTTTCAGTTCAAATTTTTTTATTTTATTTAAAGGCTGCGAAAGCGGGGTTTGGGGGCGGCAGCCCCTCAACTGTGACTCCTAATCCCTGTACGTTTTAAGGTTCGACCTTGTAACTCAGCCTCTTTAACTCTTTAGAAAACGTAGTTTTTTTCAAATATTATACATAAACAGGTTAGACATGCTTTGTTATGAAAATTTACGAGCAGATATTTTCATAACAAATCATGTCTAACCTGTTTATCTGTATTATTTGAAAAAAACTAAGGTTTTTCGTAAATGTAAATTAGGGGGATAATTTTTTCGGTCTGAAAATATCAAAAGGCCTTAACAGGTCGAATTCTGCTTCGACTGAGTCCTCATTCAACCGGATCTGTTGCCAACTGTGGCCTGTAGGCGTGGCTAAGAAAAAAAAGAAATGATGATGAATTTTAAGTGGCTATATTTGGTTTTTTGAAAACAGGGAAGGAGTGATCGGATTGAGCTAAAATTTCGAGGATTAGCTCCCGGGCCCTAGGGAAGCTTAACATCTAAATTTCAGCCCAATCGGACAACGTTAAAGGGGGGCTGTGGTGGGAGGGTCCAAACTTCCGGCCCAGTTTACCCCATGAAGATAAAGTCGGAGGAGGATGAAATTTTGCAAGTTTCTTAGTTTGAGCTTGGGCTACAAAATGCGATTACCGCCGTCTCTCTGCGACCTCTAGGACCTGAAATCGCTTAACATTGTGGTGGGTCGCCTCTTTATAGAGGCACAAGTGTGCCTCCTTGATCAAATACGCTGAACAAAATGGATATCTCAAAATTTTGATTGGATATGTTTGGAGAAATGATGGGCACGGGGGGGGGCTAGTGGCCCTCCAATCACTTTCGACTATTAAAAATGGCACTAGCCCTTTGAATGTCCAATCAAATGAGCCTTTTTTGAAGTTTCTACAATGCCTTCTGTAAAAAACTTATATGCCTCCAGGGCATAACTTAAAACGCTAGCCCCGTTGGTTGTGGGGGAGTGTCCTCCTCAAAAATATATTTTCTATCTGAAAATCAACTACGCTGAAAAAATGGCTATCTCAAAATTTTGTGTGGATGTGTTTGGGGGAATAATCGGCGTGGGGTCGGGGGCTAGTTGCCCCCCAATCACTTTCGGCTATTAAAAAGGGCACAATCCACTCCAATTTCAATTGAATGAGCCCTTTTTGAAGTTTCGACAACTTCTTCGATACGAAGTGCCCTGCTCTAAAGGAAAAAAATAATAAAGGATATATTGTACTAACATTGTTCTTATATGCCCTCAGGGCATAAGTTAAAACCCTTGCCCCGAGGGTTTTGGGGAGTTTCCTCCTCAAAAACATAGTTTCTATCCGGAAATCAAATACGCTGAACAAAATGGCTATCCCAAAATTTTGATTGGATGTGTTTGGGGGAACAATGGGCGTGGGAGGGCTAGTTGACCTCAAATCACTTTCGACTATTAAAAAGGGAAATAGCCACTCCGATTTCTAATGGAATGCGCCCTTTTTGAAGTTTCTACGACAACCCCTTTGATACAAAGTGCCCGGGTATGGAGGAAAAAATAATAATACATTGTGCCCATATCGTTCTTGCGCTGCCTATGATAGTCTCCAAAGTCAATGGCTGACAATCAAATACGACATGCTGGATTGTTTCATCAATTGCAAAGCAGACCCGGCATAGAGGTGTGTGATGTAGCTTCCAATTAAATAACATACTATTGAGAAGAATGGCACATGATTTCAGACGGCAATATAGCACTGTGTGTAGTCTAAAATGAAAAAGAGATAGAGTCAATTTGCTGTGATTAACGTTAGATCTTTTTCTAATAATATCATATGAATTAAGGTCAAGAGAGGGCTTTGGTTTAACAAAGAGGTCTTGGCTACCAATATATCAGCAGTATCATTATATTTGATGCCTTTATGGCTTGGAACATGTTGGAAATAAATCTGGTTGACTTTATCCTGGAGGTTTAGAAGCTTTCTTCTAATGTCGAATAGGTCCTTATCATTGGCAATTCTATTATTAATGGAATAAGTCCTTACCATTGGCGACTCTTGCGAAGCTGTTGGTCACAAGTCTAAGAAGATGCACTATGCACAGAAGTTTCGACCAGAGTGATTGACTGATTCAGTGCTGAAACCTTTCCTTATTCAATCGCCAGACGGAAGCAAAAAGGCCTATTGCAGATACTGTCAGTGAAAGCTGACGGAAAGTTTGACTGTCAAGAAAATTCACGCAACTAGTGAGCTTCATAAGAAGAACGTAAAAGCTGCGTTGGGACAACCGACAGTTGAGGGAGCAGTCAGAAACGAGCAAAGGCAGGAAAAAGAGAAGAATGATAAAATGGTGTCAGCTGCTGAATTACGCCTTGCAGCATGGGTTGCAGCTGAAGATATTTCTTTGTCAAAAATTGATACTCTCGTTCCCGTTTTGAAAAAGTGTTTTGGGGATTCAGCTACAGCCAAGCATGTTGAAATGAAGTGAACTAAATTAACTGGCATTATTAAAAATGTTATAGGATTTCATGGTGAGGACACTTTAGCATCTGTTCTTCAGAAGAACTTTTTTTCAATAATCGCCGACGAAAGCACACATAGGTCAGATACAAAGTCCCTAGTTGTTATTGTGAAGTATGTAGACAGTGAGAATACCGTGAGGGAAGAATTCCTGGTACTACTAGACGTGGACGACGCAACTGCAAGTGGGCAAAAGAATCTTCTGACGAAGTACTTTAAGAAAGTTGACGTTCCATTAGAAAATATGACTGGACTTGGTCTTGATAACGCATCGGTCTATATGGGGCGCGAAAACGGCCTCGCTGCCCAGCTGCTGCGTGAAAATCGGCAGCTGTTTGTCTTTGGTTGCACTTGCCATACTGCTGCATTGTGTACTTCGGCCGCAGTGAAGCACTTACCTGCTGAAGTCAAACTTTCGTGAAGGAACTCATCAACTTCATAAGCGCAAGCCCTAAGAGACAGTTGGAACTGAAGGTTTCCCAGGAGTGTTGTGAAACTGCCAACCACTGACTTCTGCAAATAAGCGGCACGCGCTGGTTGTCGCTTGAAGCCAGAATTAACAGATTACTTGAACAGTGGCCAGCCTTACATTTGTATCTGACAGACTTGTCCCTAACATCGTCGGAACGCTCTACAAGAGATAAAGCCAAAAAGCTGCTAAGTGCGATGGATATAGGCGTGAATATGGCCTACTCGTACTGCCTCTTGTATATACTGGGAAAGATCAACAAATTCAACCATGAGTTCTAATCATGCAGAAAAAGGATGCATGGCTTTTTGAGATATATCCGCAAGCTTTAATTATCAACTGTGCAATGTTTTCTTTATCCTGAGAAGCTCAAAGGTAATTTTACTTCCCTAACCGTGAGCAGTCCTGAAAATTTTTTGAAGCTTGAAAATATTAAACTTGGGATGAATACCGAGTTGCACCTTTAAAGCATGTCAGTGGAAGATTTACGTCACTGGAGGCAATCTATTCAAACAGCCTGTCTAGCTTATCTTATTGAACTTGCTAAGCAGATCCTTACTAGAATAAGAATGGATGACCTTGTTCTTACATCTTTAGAACTTCTGGATCCACTGAAAGCTATGAGCCACGAAACTATGTCACTTTTCCCTCTTCTGCAGAGGTTTAAACATGTTGCTGTTAGAGACTGCAGAACGGAAGGGGAGAGGATGAAGATGCTGGAGGACCTTAATAGTGAGTACAAGAAAATGTAAATCCGAAGTGAATTTGTTTCAGAATTAGTATCAGAATCAATTTTAGAGTGTCCTCCTACATTCTGGAAGAGGCTTACCAAACTGAAGATGGTAGCGGGAAAGCCATGTTCAGAGTGCTCCCCAAGTTTATGTTTACCCTCTTTGCTTTGCCCCATGCTTCAGCCGGTGCAGAGCGGCAGTTTTCCAATTTAAATATTATCAAGACGACTGGGCGAAACCGATTAAGTATCGACACAATTGTAGCTCTCGTCTCACGCAGTCCAAGGAACTCTGCCTCAGAGACACAAGATGCGTTTTAGAGTGGGAGATTCCACTCACTTCGATTGATAGATGCAGAAAATATAAGATGAATTCCAACGAACCCGGTCCTTGGAAAACAGAAGAAGATACAGGACCGGCGGTTAAGCTTTGAAAAAGTCAAATTTGGTCTGTCCAATCGGACTTTATTATTATTTGTTTTTTACTTTGAATTTCATTTTTTGTGGTCGTTGTTTTTTTTTGTGTACCAGAAATTTTTGTGAAGCCTAGTTGTAAGTATATACTTAAAATAAAAATTTTCAGAAAAATTGGTTAAACTATTGAGTAAGGCCGAGCCTGTCGAAAATTAGGAGGCTGGAAGAAACTGTTTTGACCTAATGAATAACTAGGAACACATTTCCTACATATTTGAAGGCAAATAAGCCGAATGACCAAAAGAAATCATATTAAGATGTCGCACAAGTAGAAAAAAAAATTCGCACGAGCTACTTTTTAGTTTTGTTTTCATTTTGATGACAAAAGTATTTACTGGCTTTTTCACGCCAATGCGCGTGTCGCGACTTTCGCCGCGACACGCGCACATTTTTGCCAACATCTAGTAAAATGGAAGCTTTTCGTTTCTTTTCGTTTTCGTTTCACTTTTCGTTTTGAGTTCAGTTGAGTTCAGTTCGTTTTGAGTACAGTTGGAGAAGAATTCTTAAAAGAAGATAGCTTACACTTCAGATAGGTTACACTTCACACAACAACAACAGCAACCTTACAAGAAAATCAAAATATATTTTCTTGATTATTATCGCTTCTAACCAGTAGTTGTACCAAACATATTCTGCTCAAATCATCCTCAGTGCTATACTGTGGTTTTTATCCTTCCAATAGTATAGTGAAGAGCGTTTGATATCATCTATTTTCGCTTCTTTTTTTATTTTTATATTTTTGTTTAAAGATTTTTCCAATAGGCAATGTTCAGATGTCCTCCAAAAAAAAACGTCCCCCCAGATCCCAAATCAAATTCCATAGTGAAAGATACCCATCCTGGCTGGTCAAGCACATTATCTGAAAGTTCTAATGATGGCTCCGATTCGGAGAATAGGACAATGATAACTGTAGGTCCTAATGCAACCATAAATGATGATAATGGGTTTCAAGATGTCCTCTCTAGAAGCTCTAAAAAAAGGAAAAAAATCTCACCAATTAAAAGCATTTCCCCTCTCCCTGCCCAAGATCCTCCCTACAAAAACTTACGAATTTACATTAAAATTACTCCCACTACCCCCTTTGAAATAAAAATGATCACAGCAATAAGAGTTGCAATTTTTAAATTGCTAAAATCAATGTTCTCTCTTAACATTAACCGTGATGGATCTCTGCTTATAGCTGTAGAAGATCAAAAATCAGCAGATACAATAATTAACCTTAAATCCCTTCTGAATATCCCAATTATTGCATCTAATTGGAACCCAAAACAATCACCAACAAAAATTGTAGTTTACAATGTTCCCCCAGAGATATCTACTCAGGAGTTAAAAGAAGGCCTCTCAGATAGGGCTGGAAACACAATCCCAGTTGAGGATGTTACCCAACTTGGAAAACCTAACTCTACTGGCCTAAAAATTAGTAGATCCTTCTTATTCACACTAAAGGATAAAATTGATATCCCAGAAAAATTATTCCTATTTGGGCAAATCAAACCACACAAGGAATACAAACCTAAGCCTATTCAGTGTCAGAAGTGTTTCAAACTGGGACACACGACAAACAAATGCAATGAAATTCTCCAAGAGTGTAGTAATTGTAAATCTTTCCATCCTAAAGAGCTGACAACTTGCAAAAACACCCAGCCTACATGCATCAATTGCAAAGGTCCACATGAATCTACAAATAAATCATTATGCCCTGCATAAAAGAAAAGAGCCCTAACACTCCAAATATCAACAGAGAAGGCCATTCCATACCCCTTTGCAGCAATGGAAGCAAATGCTGCCCAACAATACCAAATAAAGCCTGTAATGAAACGAACCAAAACCCCCAAGTCAAATGCTCCAAATGCTTCAAGCACCCCATATAAAACAATATCTTCTAAGCCCCCTAGCTCAAATCCCTATCAGAAGGAATCACCAAGCCAGCAAGCCTTGTTTTCCAGGGAGATGAGGCCAGCCTGGCCCTCCCTCCCAAGAAGAAACAAACCAGAAACACTACCTGGAATCAATCCCTTAACCAACAAACAGGATGCACTACCAAAAATGCAATCCCCAAATATATGCTTATTCATTCTAAACTCTAACGCAGTTCAGGCCATGAACTTACATCAACTACAGAAAATAAAAATTATTGCAGAATTGGCAAAAATCTACATCCCAGATGATATGCTCATTCAATCAAAAAAAGATATTGCTTTACTTTTAACAAAGCTGAACATTGACACGCAGTCATATGAAGAATTAATCAACAACACAACATTTATCAATACTCCAATGGAATGTAAGATCACTCACAGAAAATAAGCTAAATGCACTAATATCAGGTATGAATAATAATTCCATTAATATTGCTTGCCTCCAGGATACTCATTTAACCCTAAATCAACAAATTAAGTCTCTGGGATACACTATCCTGAGAAAGGATAGATCTTCAGAGAGAAAAGGAGGTGGTGTAGCTTTATTAGTTAATAATAATATAAAATTTTGTGGCATCAATTTTCCAGATTTTGAAAATGATGTTGATGTAATTGGTATAAGTGTTTGGCTGAATAATTTAAAAACCTACATAATAAGCTTTTATAACCCTAATGGCCAAACTTCAGATGCCAAGGATTTCTTTAATTATATAAATAATTCTAATATGTTAAAAAACATCATTATTTGTGGTGATTTCAATGCCCACAGCCTTTTGTGGGGGAATAAACCAGCAAATAAAGCTGGTAAATTTATTGAGCATATGATTTCAAATAATAATGAATTAGCTGTTGCTACCCCTCCAAACCTAATTACATATTTTAACCCCAAAAGTGCCAAATTCTCCACAATTGACCTACAAATTGTGTCTTTAAATTTTTTGAACAAAATTTACATAAATAAAATTGATAGTCTGTGTACAGACCACTTTGCTATAGTTTGCTCCCTAAATGAACCTGCTGAAACTTCTTCTCATACTTCCAAATATATCAACACTAAAGCAAATTCGTCTATTTTCCAAAATAAGCTAAATGAAGAAATTACAAGTTTCACCCAAAGTTCATGCATTTATAACACAACAGTTGACACACATGCTGAAGCCTTGACATCTTTACTAATAAATACAGCTAATCATACTATCCCCAGGACAACACCTAAGAAAACATTCCCTAAACAAATTCCTAAAGCATGGTGGACAAATGAGTGCCTAAATAAATGGAAGATAAAAAAGGCAGGTAGGACAGAATTCATAAAAAAACCAACACCTACTAAATATTTAAAAAAATTAAAAGCAGAATCTAATCTAAAAAGGACTATAATAGATGCTAAATATAATTACTGGAATAATTTTGCAAATAAGCTCTCCCGAGAAACGCATGAGCCAATTATACATAAAGTTATAAGCCACATCTGTGGGAAAAAAACTTCCCCCAACCCACTCCTGTATGAGCTTATACATAATAATACCCATTATGACAATGATAATGAAAAGGCTAACCTATTTGCAACTCTTTTTGTTAATAAGCTAACATCGAACAATCAAAGCAATCTGTCCACAATTCCTATGAACCCTAGTTACCAACCATGCCCAGGATCCGAGTACATAACTAATCCATTTTCAATCCAGGAATTGAATAATGCAATACATCATATTAGGTCCAAAACTAGCAGCAGCTATGACAATATACACCCTACATGGATAAAGAATCTCACACCTTCATACAAACAATAACTGCTAAATAGTTATAATCACGCTTGGGAATCTTCTATGTTCCCCAATATATGGAAATGTTCGTCCCTCCTACAAATCCTAAAGAAAAATAAACCAAAAGATAACCCTGAGTCTTATAGGCCCATAATGATTACACCTGTGATGGGGAAAATAATGGAGAAAATGATTTATCACAGACTCCTCTGGTTTGTTGAGAAAAATAACATGATCCCACACACTCAAACTGGATTCAGGAAATACCACTCCTCAACAGATGCTTTCATTTTGCTAACAAATGCAATAAATAAATCTTTCTCAAAAAATAATATCCTAGTGGCAGCTTTCCTTGATTTTGAAGGAGCATATGACAATGTGAACCACCAAATCCTTTTAAATAAACTTGCAAACCTTGGAGTACCTCCCAAGCTAGTATCCTTTATTAAATCCTTCATAGAAGTGCAAAGTTTCATTGTTTGTGTTGGTTCAGCCTCTTCACCCCAAAAGAGAATATCTAAAGGCCTACCTCAGGGAGCAGTCCTCAGTTGCCTCCTATTTGTCCTATATCTTTGGGACATGAACCTACCCCACACGAATCTATAATATGCTGATGATCTGGTGCTATGGTCATCTGGCAACACCTTTCAGATAGCACAGTCAAATCTGCAAAAGTCACTTTTCCAGTTTGAAAAATTCTCTCAACATTCAGATTTACCCATTGCACCCACCAAGTCAAAAATAATCCAATTTCACAGGAAGCGAAACAATGTTAATGCAAAACTAACTCTAAATAAAACAACTATTCCAGAAGATAATAATATTAATTACCTAGGTCTCATGCTTGACCAAAAACTTAATTTCCACCTCCACATATCAAACACAATAAAAAAATGTTATAGAAAAGCAAATATACTAAAAAGACTTCTTTTCCACACCCTGGGGTTGTAAGGAGAAAACCTTACTCCAGTTTTATAAATCACATTTAAGACCCCATATTGACTATGGGCTCATTGTCTATGGTGCATGTGCAAAGACCCAGATGCAAGAAAATGAAACAACACAAAATGATAAAATACGTCTCATATTTGGTCTTAGGAAACCCACAAATTCCAAGTTTCTGCTTATGAAGAGTGGATTAACAACAATAAGGGAGAGACGTATCTTTCGCTTGACAAAATATCTTACAAAAATTGAATCAAATAGCTGACACACATTACATAATTGGTTAAGAAATCCAGCTATGTAGAGAGGTATTGCAGATGAGTATGCCAATATTCAAAAGAAGGTCCCTGTACCAGCAAAGTATATTGCACTTAGTTTCCCCCAATTCCCTCCATGGAATTGGTCATCTCCCATAATAAATACTGAATTTTCAAAATGGAATAAAGATTTAACCCCCATTGCTTTTGTCCAGAAAAAATTTAAAGAACTTAATACAATTACCTATAAAAATCACTTCCAAATATTTGTTGATGGGTCAAAAATGAATGAGAAGGTTGCAAGTAGTGTTTTCCTTCCTCACCTGAAAATTGGAATGGGCGAGAGATTATTTAATAATTTATCTATAATGTCTGCTGAGTTAAATGCCATAATCATGGCATTAGAACACCTTAAGCAAAACCAATCTTTGATTGAAAATTCGAATAATATTATAATTTATTCCGACTCTTTATCAAGCCTTGAGTTGCTGGCCTCAGATCCTCAATATAAGTTGGACATTGACACTTATCATTGTCTCAGTATTATTGATAATCTTGCTTCAAGTGGCATAAAAACTTACTTTCAGTACATTCCTAGCCACTCTGGCATAAGTGGTAATCATCAGGTTGATGAAATAGCAAAAAATGCTATAAATATTGACCAGCCAAGTGGGAGACCAATCCCAATTAGAGATATTTACCGATGGAGGCTATCAGATATTAATTTTAATAAGATTAATCCTATCCTTTCCCCCTTTCCCAATAAGTATTTTTCTAAAATTTATCATAGAATTCGTTCTGGAACAAATGGACTAAATTTCCTTGCATTCTCATATAAGCTTTCTAATTCAAGTGGTTCAATTCCCCTGTCCCCTCTTTGCAGGCATTGTAATACGAATAATGAAACAATTGGCCATTGCCTATTTGAATGTAATATGCTGACGTCTGCACAGCATACCTTGCTTTCTAAACTGTTAAAATACTTTAAACACCACAAAATCCCACTATCAGCCAAGAGCCTAGCCAACTATACCTGCACACAGAGTATAGAAATCGACATCTATCATCTTATATTTGAACTCCTAGAGTCGAAAGATCTGCTGAAAGATATCTGAATATATCTAATAAATATGAGGCAATCAAGCCAGTAGCTCTGTAGCCCACAGAGTGAAGCAAAAGGAAAAGGGCTAAATAGTGTTACTGAAAAGCCCGCCTGCTGTTAAAAAGAAGAAGAAGAAGCTAATCTAGTAAATTTTTTCGCCCAAAACTAGTAAAAACCAAATCGTCAGAGTGACAACGGGCGTAATATGTGTATTCTAGTAATATTTGTATTCGTATTGCACCTACCAAGTCAAAAATAATCCAATTTCACCAAAAGCGAAATCATGTTAATGCAAGACTAACTCTAAATGGAACAACTATTCCAGAAGATAATCATATTAATTACCTAGGTCTCATGCATGACCAGAATATCTTTCAGATCTATTGAAAGATATTTAAGAATATCTAATAAATAAGAGACAACCAAGCCAGTAGCTCTGTAGCCCATAGAGTGAAGCAAAAGGAAAAGGGCTAAATAGTATCAACTGAAAAGCCCGCCTGTTTGTGAAATAGAAGAAGAAGTATTCTTTTGATGAAATTATATTCCTATTTTGCTAGCCTAGGCAGATGAATCTTTTGGGAATACATTTTCAATCTGAATTAGGGTCAAATTCTGGATGAGGTGCTTTTGTGTATCTTGAAAATTACCAGATTTAGGTGAACAAAACTTTCACAAATGGATGCAGAACCTCAGTGATCCCTAAATTTTTAGATTAATTCACTAAATAAATTTCTAGGTTGCACTATAATTTAGCTAGGACAAAATTGAAAACATCATTTGATGCCTTTTTTATGGCTTTTGATAGGCTAATACAATAGGCTAATTGCATCTGTTGCAAGTACTATCTTGAGCCCATAAGGCATTTTAGCCTATATGAATTATGAAAGAGCATAAAAAGAAGCCTCAAATAATGTTTTGGTCAATATATACAAAATCATATTATTGAGTTAGGACTAAAGTGAATACACCATTTGATGCCTTTTTTTATGCTGATTACAAATATAATAAGCAATTCTATCAGAAATGAATTTCCGCCCCCCCCTATATTTGCCAATTCAGGGTTAGGTTAGGTATGGTATAGCCTGTATAGGGGGGGGGCTGAAATTCATTTCAGATAGAAATGCTTATTATATTCATAATCAGCATAAAAAAAGGCATCGAATGGTGTATTAGGTATAGCCTATATAGGGGGGGGGCTGAAATTCATTTCCGATAGAAATGCTTATTATATTTGTAATCAGCATAAAAAAAGGCATCAAATGGTGTATTCACTTTATTCCTAACTCAATAATATGATTTGGTATATATTGACCAATGTTTTCACTTTTATCCTAGCTAAATTATATAGCCCACTGCAAATTTACCATGAACTTTACCCCATCTCCATAATGTACAAAATATATAGCCTACCCTGAATTGTCAACAGCAAAGTTTTAAATTGCAAAAATTCAGTGCTATTTTTGTCAACAGCATTTGAAAAAGGTAAAATTCTACTTTAGCTACTTTTGGTCATCTTGGAAAGGAGTTAGGTTAGGAAAATAAAATTTTTAGCAATAGGTCTACAGGCTAAAGTCTGTCTTGGGAAGGTATTTTGAAGTACCCACCTACACTCCTTCTCCCTCTAGAGGGTCCTGACCTTTGATGATCTTTAAAAACCTGTGTGTTATAAAAGTGAATCCTTTCAAAATAGGCTAGATCTTCTGCTTATATGAAGTACAGCAAAATTGTTTTCAGCTTCAAAACTTTGATCAATCCTAATTTATAAGGTTTTAAAGACATGCAAATACATACCCTAAATTTTGAAATAAGCATTGATATGGCTTAAAATTCTACTCAAATAACAGGAGTTGCATTTTCAAAACTAAAGCCAGAGAAAAAGAAACTGAAAATTAAGGTAAAATGTTGTTTTGTCAAAATTTTAATAGGTATAGATGTCATGTAGGCACATTTCAGGACCCTCTAGAGAGAAAAGGAGTAGACAAAGGTACTTCAAAATACCTTCATAGGACATACTTAAGCCTGTAGACCCATCCCTGAAAGTTTCATTTTCCTAACCTAACCCCTTTCCAAGATTGCCAAAAGTAGCTAAAGCAGAATTTTACCTTTGAAAAACTTGGAATGGTAGGAAAACAGTTTGAATTAAAAATCAAGTATTTTGTAGGTTAGGCTAGGTTATAACTTCTTTGTGTGGCTACAAAAATGAAATACCTCTGGGGCCCCTTTAAGGGCTCTAGATGCAATTTGCAACAGAAGCAATTATTGTTTATGCAAGAGCATAAAAAAGGCATCAAATGATGTTTTCACTTTCATCTTGGCTAAATTATAAGGCCCACTACAAATTTACCATTCACTAATGAGGTTGCTAAAAACCGCCTGCTGTTAAATAGAAGAAGACATTAATTTCGAGTCAGAATTTTAAATTTGGGGCAGTTTATATTACTGCCCTACAAATAAGGTGAACATACCCCTTGATACAATTTACATTGTAAATTTGAAAAAATTTACACAAGCCCTATGTCACCACCTGTGATTAAATTACAAGGTTAAGATTATTTGAAGTATATAGGTAATCTAAGGTTATATATGGCAAGTCAAAGAAACTTGTATAGTATACATTAAGTGGATTCCTTTTTTGCTAACTTAGCTGTGGTCCATTGACATTTTCCTGTAGATATTTAGTCCAAATTTCACACCTTTCTCCAGTATCTCTCTTTTTTTCTAAATCTAAGAAAATACCAATCAAAGAAATAATTTCTAAAGTTGAGACAGGAATTCATAAGTTTTACAAAGACATTAATGATGGAGATGGTTTAAGACTAGGGGTTGTGAATATTTCAAAAAAATTTGATAATTTTAAAGAAAACTTGAAGAAAAAAGATATAGAGATTTTGAAAGATCAAAAACTAGATGATTCTCTAATAATAACAAAAGTAGATAATAGTAAAACAATATTTCTAGAAAATGATGACTACAATAGTAAAATAGAAGCAATTCTAAATGATAACTTGAATTATAAAAATGTGAATTGACCCAACTGAATCTTATAAAGCAATATAAAGAAAGGATATAGCTGATCTTAAGACCAGTGGGAATATTACCTTAAATTACCTTAAATCGCATCTTCTAGCGACTAAGGTTGCAGGAACCTGTAGATGTCGCCAGGTAGTATTGACAGGAGTTCGTTGCACAATTCATTAATGGATCATCACATCCTACACGTATACAGGACAGTTGAATATCACACACTAATAGACCCTAGTGGTGGATGCAGGCTCATCCCACTGCGTCCTCCATGGCTTGTTCCTCCAGTCATGGTCAACGCCAGTCTTGAAGCTGTTAACTGAAGCTGCGGAAACAGTTGAATCGCTCAGTGAATTCCACAACGGAACAACGCGATTGGTGAAGAAGTTGTATTTCTCACGCTTTCTGCTGAATCTTTGGCGGAGTTTTATGGGGTTACCTCGCGCTCTGCTAGACTGGTCCTGTTCGAGAATGGGCTTGATAACACTGCTGTTCATCAACTTATATGCCAAAATTACGTCCCCCCTTTTTCTACGGTAGGTCAGAGTTTGCAAATCAAGCTTTTCTAGGCGTTGCTCATATGGGATTTGTTGGTTGACAAATGGGAGCCTAGTAGCTCTTCTCTGGACTTTTTCAAGCAACTCTGCATCGCATTTAAAGTGGGGGTTTGCAACTGCCATCCCAAACTCAAGATGAGGGCGGACAAGGGCTGTGTAAAGCTTCTTAATGACCCTGGGGTGGCGACTAGTCACTGATCGCTTGATTAGGCCTAGGATCTTGTTTGCCTTTGCGGCTTGAGTTCGGCAGTGACTATGGAACTTCAGCTTATTATCTATGATTACCCCGAGATCACGTTCTTCCTCTGCGCTTTGGATGGGTGTTATAGCACCAGTAGAGTCCAACATATGGTAGCTATGGCAAGGGTTGTTCAGTCCAAGATGTAACACCACATTACACCACAGATATACTATAAATTCTATTCAAAAGAGTGAGTTTGTCCAAGAAAATATAGTCTACCAAAAATACATAAAATAGGATTCCTCTGAGACCTATCCAGAGAAATTGCTTAAGGATTGTTCTGGGGACCCGGCTGACTGACTGTATTTCAAACAATAGGCTATACAAAAAATGTGGTTCAATACTGCTCTCTAGGGCTATAATGAAAGAAAGGTTGAGGTGGTTAGGGCATATTGTGCGGATGAAGGATGACAGATTGCCAAAGGTTGTTCTTTTCGGCCAACCATCTAGCACTAAACAGAAAGCAGGTCAACCCTGTCTGGGGTGGGAGGACGTCATAAAGAAAGATTTAAAGGAAATGGGAACTTTGTGGGTGGGTGTAAAAAGGGAGGCTTTGAATAGATTGGAGGTGGAGGAGGATTGTGTGTGGCTGTGTTGGCCTCAGGTGGCTTGATGCTGTGGTAAGTTGTTAGTAGTAGTAGTAGTAGTAGTCTGAGACCTATAAGATCAAACCCTAAAGCACCAACAGAAGAGATTGAAAAATGGTTGGCAAAGTCACTTAAACTTCTATTATGTCTCCCAAATTTTTACATAAAATACTCAGAATTAAAAAAAAAACAAACTAATTAATGTAGAAATATTGAGCAAGTCAAGGCTGTTTAGTTTTGATATACAATCAATGTATACATATGTACCATTTGATAAATCTTTTATGATTTTATCCTAACAACATAAACAATGTAAAGATATAATAGAAGAATCAGCTGCAGGAATAGAGATACAAACTATATTAAATTTAGTTAAATTAGCTAATAAACACACAAACTACTTCAAGTTTAGAGGTAAAGGTTCCTTCACACTGAAAATGTAAGACTTAACATTATGTTTAGTCCTAAGGTTGTTATGTTTCATGTTATGGGTCTTACATTTGTGTTTCTTTGCATTGAAAACTTCCCTTTACACTGCAATGTTAAGTTTCAGTAGCCTTGTTTTCAGGCTCAGCGGGTTTGAACATGGGTTGTTCTCATCTAGTGCATCAAGTGTTTTCACAAAGCAGGTTCTCAAGGAAAACACGGGGTTGAAACTTCACAGATGAAAATGCTTGATGCTGAGGAATAGGATTACCCTCTCAATTGCTCAGACTATCTGTCTTAGTTTTTTCTACAATTAGCCATGTATTTATGCCTACTGCAAAATACTTGATTTTCAATTCAAAATCAACTGTTTGGGATCCCAATGAGCAAACTTCATGGGCTGTGAATTCAGGGTGGTTAGCCATTTTTGAATTTACCGCCAATGAAATCAGAACTCGGGTTTGAACTTGGTATTTCTATGGGTTCCAGATTCAAGGAACCCGGGTTCAAACACAGGGAGAACCCAGAAGCTGAAAACACTTAGAAGCGGATTCCTGTTGAACCTGTAACCCTAAAAACGCTTGATGTAGAACTTGATAGCAACCCGTGTTTGAACCCGGTGCCTGAAAACAAGGCTAGTGTTACCCATGCAAAAAAGTGTTTTTTGCATGGGTAGCACATGGGTAACAAACCAAAATAATAGTTACCATTCCTGAATCAGTATCAGATGGCATTTTTTTTCACTACTTAGTTCTTTATTTCTAAACAAGTTTTTTAACTTTTGGTTACAATGGACTGTAGGTTGCTCTTTAGTCATCCCTGTGGTTATCCCAATCCAACATTAAACTTCTGGAAGTGAACACTGGCAAAAGGAAAGGACACTGCATGGCAGTTTCTAAATTTCTGACTGTTTTCTCTTTAGTTACAGTTTCATGGCAGGCGTGTCTTTACTTATTTTAACTTTATGTTAAAAAGCATCTCTACCTGTTTTTTTACCATCTCCCATAGAATTAACATACTTATTTTTTTTCTAAAGAAAATCTAAAACCAATTACTACATTTCAAAACAAGCCATATAAATGTCAAAACTATTTTCTCATATCATGTTTTTATGCTGGTACTAGAGTTTTTATTGTTAGTTATTTATATTGCTGGAATATTTGTTTTTAGACCTACTAGCCATTTTTTTCATATAGTTTAATGCTTACCTTAAAGAGAAAAAAAGCTTTATTAAGTTTGTCTATAAAACTAAAAATACACTGAATGATTAAATTAATTTTTTAATTGCTTTCATGATCTCCATCTGTTGTTCTAACTTTGAGTCATCTGGTACTTTACTCAGATGAGGTAACAATCATTGTAGAAAGTGCAACTCTGGATCATGCTGGGCATCACTGGGTTTATATATATATATTTTTTTTTAATTGCTTGCTGTTTAAGATATTCAGCAAGAGCTTCCTTCAGGTCAGTTTGATCTCTAGACCCAGTCTTTCTTCTTTTATGAGTTTGATTTTGGCTTGTTGATGCATATATTTGTTGCCTGCTAGAAGCTTGGAAACTTGGGATATCTGTTTGATTGTTGAGGATAATTTCTTCACTAGGGGAAATAAAATCAGCATCATTCACCTCATCATAGCTATATTGTTGGCTGCTAAGTGCAGCATGTGAAATATCTTGATCAGGAGATCTGTCAAAAATGCTTGTTGTATAGTTCAATCGATTCTCACTAGAGACACCCCCTGCATGCTCTGAATAAATTTCCACTGATATATTCTGATCTTGAACAGTGTTCCCTGTTGTCTTACAGTTCCTTTCAGTTACATGTTCAGAAAGGAAGTTCATTTTTTGTACAGGCTTTTGTTCTTCTGGCTCTTAGCTTACGCTAGCACCAGATCCACTTGAAGATCTCCCTTTTTGCTATAGGTGGACATATTTGTCTCTCAAGCTCATAAGCTCATTAACTAGAAAAAACAACAATTATTCCCAAATTTTTCAATTTCTAAACTTTAAGTATACTCATTTTATAGCCCAATTTTTATTGTAGCTTATTTGTAAAAAATATTTTGGAAATTTAGTTAATTTTTGTCCTCAATAGCAAGAACTGCATAGCTGAATAGTTCTATGGATCAACAAAAAAAAGAATTTCCTGGACCACAGAAAGTCAAGGATTCACTTAGAAAAGAAGGAAAATTTACCGTGCCTTAAATCAAATTTATTGAAACAAGTACTTTGCCTACACACAATTACAAAACATTTGTTATTGTACCAACTGAATTAATATCATTTCTTTGCTACTACAATACTTCAATGCATAAATACGCAATAGGCTGTACTTTATTTCCAATTGTTTATCAAAGTTGTGTGTCTCTTAAAACCTGTTGGTCATGGGCCACAAAAACCATGCATATTCAGTGCCCTGTTTAAAAGCTTTAAAATACAGCACAATTTGTTGTGTTTGCCACTTCTTCATGAAAAGAAGATCAAATTTTAAGGTTGCTTTGGGTCCAACTAAAGTTAGTCAAAATCAACTTTTACTTGAAGACAATATCTTCAAACAGGTGTTTGGGGAAATGACATTGTATTTAGTATTCTCTTTTCTTTCCTTTTTTTCAAAGTTCATATTTTTTCTATGACATTTTCCTTCCTTCCAGACAAAGTTCTTAAACATTACACATTACATAGATCTAATGACCAAAAATTAATTCTTTAATTAGTTTTATATCAACCTTCCCCAAAGATAGTTAAAGCAAGCCCTACTGGGGTAGCTTACAAACAATCTTTAGCAGACAAAGAGGATGGTGAAATATGAAAGAAAGATTCTTTAAATCTATTTAGGCTATGTTTGTAGTCACTTGAAAAACTTAAAATTTGAACCTCATCTTATATCATACTATTCATTGATACTGAGTTAAAGTGCTTGTAGTAAAATTTTTTTTTTTTTTTTTTTGATAAGAGCAATACAAACAAATATTGTTGTAAATTTGTTTTTAATTATTATATGTTTTTGCAATAAAAATGTAAAATATTAGCAAATAAAGCATGATGAGTCTCTGTAACTGTCTTTTTTCTGATTTAAAAGGGGTAAACTTGTCAAAAGGATGGGGAGATTTCTTCTTGGGCTGACTGGGCTCAAAATTTATTTTTGATGTTGCAACTTCCCATTACACTTTCCTAATTTAAGTTTTACAAGTATCCTCACAAATAATACATTCTTCAATTGTTCAAGTTACTTTATTTTGAAACTCAAGGAAATAAATTGCCCAAAATAAGTTTTAATCAGGCATGAAATTGGAGTGAGTCAAAATAAATGTCTAGGATTATGAAAAAAATTACAAGTAATTTTAGTTTTATTAATTGAGTTTCTATACAAAAAAGGGAAAAAAGTACATATAAGGATATCCACTTTTCTTTTAGGCTCTGTGACATAAAGATACACATTTTAATACGTCCTGCATGCTTTATCAAACAAACTTTTATTAATTTCTTCACAATACTAAATGCAAAAATTATGCCAACAGTAAGTGGAACAAAGCAAGGATAGAGGAAAAAGATACTCCTTTGCTCAGCATATCTGTGAATAAATAGAGGATAGGGGGAATATACTCTATCCTCCTTTAATCTGAAAACTTTGTTGATAAGAAAGATAATCTAACTGTGTTGTTCAAATCTTTGTACTAAATGATTTGATCCTTTATTTAAATTCTTATTAATGTTTGGTAGTTGATATATCCTTCTGTGTCAACAAATCCATATAAATATATTTAGACACCACAGAAAAAATTGCTATAGCCTACTGTGAATATGCTGTCTGTTGTGAATTCCCTTAAAAAAGTTAAGTCACTTCTAAAATAAAAAATTATTTGTAAATCTAAGTTTCACATGTTGGCAATGTAAATAAAGTGTTGTTGCTATAAACAAAACATTGCAGATTATTTTTGCTTGTAACATTTTGTACTTATTTCCAATCAAAACTTAGGTCAGGTTGTACAATTTTATCATTTTAAGAAAAAACAAATAGCCTTAAATAGCCCATATTGAACCCAATCATGGTAAATGGCAGTACAATGCAAGGCAGTATTATAGATCAGCAGCTTCATAGGAGAAAATGGCTTAATAAACTTAAAAAATTACCATTAGGTTCCTTATTTTATGCTCTTTCCATGCATCCCTTTAGTGTTTCTGACAGTGCACCTTATCTTTCCTTAATGGTCCTGGATATATCCCTAAGATAGCCTATATACAACTACTACATTGCCAAAGAAATTAACTTAAAGTTTTATTTTTTCTCAATGATCCTAAATCATTTTCATTCAAGAAGATGTTGTGAAACTAGATCAAACTATCTATTAAAATGTACCAAAGTATGTTAGATCCTAATCTAAATTTATTCTTGCTTGAACCTCATAAAGAACATTTTAAATCCTGAGTTAAGTTACAAAACTAATCTCCTAAATATCATTTTAAATGATTAACTGTACCACAGCAGGTTTTATTTTAACGTCAAACCCAAATAGAATTGAAAAAATACTAGCAATATTTATCAAAGCATAACCTGTCCTAATCAAGACAGTCTATACTTACCACATTCTTTCCTGCTGATGAAAACTTGGCTCAGACTTTCCAAATAATTTTGTTTAAATTGCTTGTCCTTGAAAACAGGGTCCTTTGAGCTATATAACATTTTCTAGCTTGTACAAACTCAAAAATTTTTTTCATTTAAGTTCCATTTTGTTTAAACATAAATGTAAGATGCTGAAATATTTTGAACTTCTTCTGTCAGAGCTCTAGCATTGCATTTTGACTTACGGATACGTTAGCGTAAGGTCTTATGGAGGGTTATGAGCCTTACAGAATCCAGTGTGAAGGGGAGAACGGAAAGCCAAAATTCAATGTGAAGGAACCTTAATTTTTTCATCAAATTAGGGGATTACCAATGGAGAGGGGGGGGGGACCTTGAAGTCTGTTGTTAGCAAATATGTGTGTAGATAATGTTACAAATTTAACTATATTTACCTAAATTTTGAGGGGAAATATATGGATGATATTTTAGTTATTTGGAATTATAGAGAATAAAAAAATTGAAAATTTTCTAGAACATTCAAATTATTTAGGAGGAGAATTAGTTTTTACAATTGAAGAATAAACAGAGAATAAGTTAGGTGCTGTTTTTTGATACAGTATATGTATTCATAGAGATAATAATGAATTAGCTTTTTCAATTTATTGTAAACCTACAAATAACAACTGTTATTTGTCTTTTATGTCTTTTGTAATGGATATCCCAAAATATGGTTTCTCAAATAGTAGAAAAAAGAAGGAAAAGGTTAGTGGAACTGAAAATAATAGAGGAAGAGGAGTTGAATAATAAAAAAAAAAAATACATAACATAACTGTACATTCCAATTTCATCACAAAAATTGAGAAAAGAACCAAAGAAACATAATATAAGAATAGCTTTTAAATCCCACTAACTATAGGCTCTTTAGCCAGAAACTTTCAAATCAGCCTTAGCAGAACATTTATTTAACATTCTGCATATTTTTAGATCAAACAATAATAATGGACATGTCTGTTGGGCTTTTGAAAAGTTTCCAAAAAATTATAGGAATAAAAAAAAATAACTATTGGGGTATTAGCATTAATAGAAATGAACGAGAATATAGAATATATCCAATTTACAATAACTTAATCAGGGGAAAGTAAAACTTTCAATCAGTAATGTGTTACATAATAGTCCCCAAACGAATGTCAACCATGTGAGCAAAGGTTGGGATTAGGTCAATGTTGGAAAGAGTCAACAGACTACAGCTAAGTTAACAAATAAAAAGAAATTCATGCGATATAAAATACACAAGCTTCTTTTACCTGTTGCCTTATATAACCTAAGATTACCTATATGGTTCAAATGATCTTAACCTTGTAATTTTAATCATGAGTAGTGGACCTGGACTGCATGTAAATTCTTCCAAATAAATATAGTATTTCTTTTTTGCTAGACATCATCGCAAAACTGAAATTATACAAGAGACAATCTGGTGTACCAGAGACAATGTTTTCACTTTTTTGTGTGGTTAGTCAAGATATTTACAGTGATTGCAGTATTTTGGAGGTTATTAAGATATGAGTTTTTTTTTTAGTGATTTTTTTTGTCTTTTTCTTTATACATATCATTTAATTTAATTTGACCAACCTTTTCCTGTTAGGCTCCCAGACATGGAGTCAAAATATTCAGATTTTATTATTTAAAGTTTGTTGTTGTTTTTTGTTCCACTATTTTATTTAAATTGTGCCCGTTTTTTCTCTTTTAAATTCTGTAAATGGAAAATCAGCATGGTCTTAAGAAATTACTTTATAGATAATGTTAGTTTGCAGGCCCTGACCCATGTTTATTTTCCATTCATCAACCACAAGTAGAAGCTGGAACTTTGCAAACTTTTTTTTGAGAAAACCAAATTGCTTGTGCTAGCTAAGAAAAATTCAATCATGTGGTCAGCTAGATGATATTTTAGTAATATGAATAGTATCATAGGTGCTGCCTAAATAAAGAACAATGTTGGCGCAATGTATTATTTAATTGTTTAGACCAGCACTTTGTATCAAAGAAGTTGTCATAGAAACTTCAAAAAGGGCTTATTCAATTGGAAATTGAAAGTGCTAGTGCCCTTTTTAATAGTCAAAACTGATTGGAGAGCAACTAACCCCCCTCCCATGCCCACAATTTCCCCAAACACATTCAATCAAAATTTTGAGATAGCAATTTTGTTCAACATAGTTGAAAAATCCAGAAATTATGCCTTTGAGGATGACAACCTCCTACCCCACAGCCATCCAGGCAAGGGTTGTAAGCTATGCCCTGGGGGCATATAAGGTTTTTGTTGAAGGTGTTGTTGTAGAAAATTCAAAAAAGGCTAATTTGATTGGAAATTGAGAGGGCTAGTGCCCTGTTTAATAGTCAAAAAAGCAATTGGAGGGCAACTAACCCCCCTCTCACGCCCACTATTTCCCCAAACACATCCAAGCAAAATTTTGAGATAGCTATTTTGTTAAACGTTGTTGGACAGAAATTATGTCTTTGAGGATAACAACCCCTCCCCCCCACAGTCCTCAAGGGCAAAGGTTGTAATTTATTCCCTGGGGGCATATTAAGTTTTTATAGAAAGTGTTGTTGCAGAAACTTCAAAAGGGCTCATTTGATTGGAAATTGAGAGGGCTAGTGCCCTTATTAATAGTTTAAGGTGATTGAAGGGTGAATGCCTTCCTCCCCTTGCCCATCATTGCCCCAAAAACTTCCAATCAACATTTTGATATAGCCATTTTGTGTAATGTAGTTTAAAGGTCTGGAAATGATGTCTTTGAGGATGACATCCCTCCCACAGCCCTCAGGACAAGAGTTGTAAGTTATGCTCTTGGGGCATATAAGGTTTTTATAGAAAGCATTGTTGTAGAAACTTCAAAAAGGGCTTGTTTGATTTGAAATTGAAAGGGCTAGTGCCCTTTTCAATGGCCGAAAGCGATTGGAGAGCAACTCCCCCCCCCCCTCCCACACCCACCATTTCTCCAAACACATCCAATAAAAATTTCGAGATAGCCATTTTGTTAAACAGTGTTGAAAGATCCAGAAATTATGTCTTTAAGGATGATACCCCCCCTCCTCCACAGTCCTGAAGGACAAAGATTGTAATTTAAGACCTGGGGGGCATATAATGCTATTATAGAAAGTTTTGTTGTAGAAACTTCAAAAAGAGCTCATTTGATTTGAAATTGGGACGGCTAGTGCCCTAATTAATAGTCAAAGGTGATCAGAGGGCAAATGCCCCCCCCATACCCATCATTTCCCGAAACACTTCCGATCAACATTTTGATATAGCCATTTTGTTTAATATAGTTGAAAAGTCTGGAAATTATGTCTGTGAGGATGACACCCCCCCAGCCTTCAGGACAAGGTTTGTAAGTTATGCCCTTGGGGCATATAAGGTTTTTATAGAAAGTGTTGTTGTAGAAACTTCAAAAAGGGTTCATTTGATTGGAAATTGAAAGGGCTAGTTCTCTTTCAATAGTTGAAAGTGATTGGAGAGCAACTAACTCCCCCCCCCCCATGCCCACCATTTCCCCAAACTCTTCCAATCAAAATTTTGAAATAGCCATTATGTTCAATATATTTGAAAGGTCCAGAAATTATGTCTTTGAGGATAACATATCCCCCAGCCCTCAGGGCAAGGGTTGTAAGTTATGCCCGGTTTTTTTTTAAGGTTTTTATGGAAGAGATGGTTGTATAAACTTTAGAGGAGGCTCATTTGGTTAAAATTGAAATTTCTAGTTCCCTTTAAGAGTCAAAAGTGATGGAGGGCAGCTAGCCTCCCCCCCTCGTCTGACGACCCCTCTTCACCAAACGAATCTGATTAAAATTGTGACTTAGCGATTTTGCTCAAAATCATCCAAAGAACTAAAACAATACCTCTAGGGTTGATGCAACCTCCCAGTGCCCTGGCGATAGGTGTGTAAGTCATGACCTGGGGTCATATAAGGTATTATGAAATGGGTGGTTGCATAAACTTCAGATGGGACTCATTTGATTTGAAATTCAAGGTTATGGTGCCCTTTTTAAGAGTCAAAGTGATTTGAGAGCAACCCCCCCCCTCCCCTCCCCCCCCCACGCTCATCATTTCCCCAAAGACATAAATTTGGAGATAGAAATTTTGTTCATTGTAGTTGAAGAGTCCAAAAATTATGTCTTTCAGGAAGATACCCTTGTTCCCACAGCCCCTGGGGGCATTTAAGGTTTTTATGAAAGGGGGGTTGTATATACTTTGGAGGGGACTCATTGGGCTGGTAATCTGAATTTCTATTGCCCTTTTTAAGAGTCAAAGTGATGAGAAGGCAGGTACTCCCCCCCCCAAAAAAAAAAATGTTGTGTTTTCCCAAAATACATCAAATAAAAAATTTGAAACATTTATTTTATTCAAAATAGTCCAAAGGTCATATAACAAGGCTTTTTGGGCTGATACAAACCACCCGAGCCTAGAGGTGATGGTTGTAAGTTATGCTGCAGGGCATTTAAGTTTTTTGGAAGGGATAGTTGTATAACTTTAGAATAGGCTCATTTGGTTGGAAATTGGAAATTCTAGTTCCTTTTTAAGCGTCAAAAGTGATGGAGGACATTTATCCCCCCTCCTCTTCCCAACAACCCCTCCTTTCACCAAACGCATCTGATTGAAATTATGAGATAGTAATTTTGTTAAAAATAGTTCAAAGAACATATAATAATGTCTCTAGGGGTGAAAATACCCTCAGTGCCCTAGGGATAGGGTTGTAAGTTATGCCATGTGGGCTAATAAGGTTTTTATGAAATGGGCAGTCATAAAAACTTCAGATCAGGGCTGAATTTTCTTCCGCGGAAAATTCTCCAATGGAGAATTTCTCCCACAGAAAATCACCCCATGGAAAAATCTCCCCAAAATTTCAACCTCATTTGAAAATTTTCCCTTGGCAATTTCCTCTGAATATATCCACATATAAAATTGAATTGGCAAAGAGAAAGTAAGTCAAATAAAAGGAATTTTGTATAGGAATTCTGGTAAAATCCCCCGTGTTAAGTTTCCCTTTGAAAGTTCATCCCCGGAAATCCTCCCTGCAAAAAATTCTCCTCAAAAATGTATGTTTTCCCGATAATAAATACTATATGCAAAAACTACGTAATTTTCATAGCTTACAATCCTTTACTGTGGACTGTGGAGGGTCATGTTTTCCCCAGAGGCATAGTCATTATACTTCAACTATACTGACAAAATGGCTATATCAGAATTTTGATTTGATGACTTGGGGAAAAAGGAGAATGGGAGGCAGGGGGGGGGGGTCTAATTACCTCAAATCTTTTTGGTTACAAAATTGGGAACTAGAAGTTAAATTTTCGTTCAAATAATTTTTGGAGATGGAAGGTAGAAACCATTATAATAGGGTTCTCTCATTCTCTGATATGCTACATCTCATGGTGCAACTTTTATTAAGATTTGTTGACTTTTAGTTTCTGCCCTCTCTCGAAAATCTTGCAAGTTTTCTCAGGCGTTTAGCTTTTGATGGGTGCATCAAACTTGATGAATTTTATGTATCTGGAATCAGCATAAAAAGCCAATCCTTTTGATGTATCCATATTATCAAAATTCCGTGTTTTAGAGTTTCAGTGGCTATTAAGCCGAGTTGCTCCTTACTCACAGTTTTTGTACCACGAACTGTTCGATTAACTGATCAGGCTTTGAATCCACTCTCAGAAGGTTCACTGGTGTCAGACATGGGTATTAATTGTATGACTACTTCAAAAAGGTAGTTCTGAGATCCATATTATGAGACTTTTACGACTTGATTAGATCAGTTTCTTTTGTAAGTAAAAACTACTGAAAATCTGGAGAGGTGTGACAAATGCAGCTGATGGTTCAGCCTGCCTTGGATTGACAGTGAAACTTCGTCATATTATCCCCACAAACTGGCTTGATTTTGTTGTGACTGAATCACAGGAACTGTCATGGCGCTTGCATCTGTTAATACATATTCCAGCAAGGTCGAATCCATATGGGGAATATACAATTTCTTGAAACGTGGATCAAAGTATGTGACAATCGTAACGAGTGCGATCTGAAAAAGCCCTACAAGCCTAGAAGCCATTTTATCTAGCCAAGCCTTTCGGAGGCCCTCAGCAACATTTGAGAGAAGAGTCTATCCTCACTGAATGTAGTTTGGGTTTGAGAATAGGCTATGCCAATGACTACAGCTATGCATGCTGTGTATCAGCATGTATGAGTCAATAGATTGAAGAAATTATCCTTCTTATTCTGGGCAATTTGTGAAACAATTTTCTATGTTGGATCTCTTCTACTGGACGTTCACCGGTAGACACCGGTAGAATACCCAAATATCGTTTACGATATCAATATTTATGTTTTGATGTTCGATATCGATATTTGGTCTGATATATTTTTATTGATATCCATTATCGCCCTACACTAGTAACCGTAAGAGTAGAGTTAATAGTAAGTCTTAACTTCAGTAGCAGTAGTAGTAAGAGCAGCAATAAAATAGTAGCAGTAGTAGTAGTTGTAGGAATAGAAGCAGGTTGTCATCTGTACAACAGAAGTATTTTCTGAAAATTTCACCTTCATACCTTCATAAGTTACGGATTTTGAACTAGCCAGAAGACTCTCTGTGTATACATTTGATGCTGCTTCTATGGTTATTGTAACTAACAACACTAATGGCATTAAGTTGAAACTTTTAGGGAACGTTTCAGGGGAGTTTCAATTAAAAAAAAAAAAAAAAAAACTATGCATGCAGGTATTAAAATGGCATATAAGGAATATAGGGCGTATAAGGACATAGGCAGCAATGCTCTATCATAACTATAAATATCATTGATATTTCAAAGGAGCTAATATGATTGAAAATTTAAATTTCTAGTGCCCTCTTAAAGAGTCAAAAGTGATTGGAGGGCAATCAGCCCTCCTCTTTTGCTCATAATTTTCCAGACACTTCCAATCAAAATTTGAAGACAGCCATTTTGTTTACCTTAGCTGAACGGTCTAGTAACTATATCTGTAGGGTTTCTGGGTAGTTCAACCCGCCACAACTATGTAACTTGCCCCTTATGCTTAAAAACAAAATGTTGCTTTAAAATTTAATCAAAGCGTACTGTTTGTATGCTGGTTGCTAATAAGACATCTCAGCAATATACCAAGAACAACTGAGGGTATTAACCTCAAACTTTCAGGGCTACTTCTATTACCACTTCCGCTCTTAGTATTTTACTAAATCAAAAGAGTTTAAATGTATCCGGGCTATGAAAAAGCATACATATTATTTTTTGGGAATGGTATTAAGTTTTATTTATCAGGTTGACTAGAGGATGTATGTGGCTAAATTAAACACTACTATTTGTGTCATGATTTTCAAAAGGGTTTATGTTGTTAAAGATTGCTGAAAAAGTTTCTTCAGCATGCAAATAGCATGCCAAACTATAAATTCTTAAAGAAAAAACAGAAAGATGCAAACTATTATTTTATTTTTCCCTGAAAAAGACTATTTCAATATAAAACGAACAGAAATTATTTAAAAAAAACTTTCCACAAAATAAGCTTTTCAAAAAAAAGGTAAAGAACTTCATTAAACCAAAAATGAACAAAAAAAAGAAAGAATAAAATAATAAGTGTTTTCACTTTTATAACTTTAAGAAATCAAATATTAATTAAGATTTTAAGGAATAAATATCAACATATGCATATTAAACTGACAATGCACATTCATTTGATTTTTTTTTCAGTAAAGTGCAAATTATATTCTGGCTTTTAGAAAGCATAGTGGTTTCGAACCCTACTCATGTTAATTTCTGCTAGTTTTGAGTTTGACTGGGTTATTTATTGTAATTCTGTTCATTTTGGGTTCATTTATTTATTGATGCTGATTTGTGGTAGTTGTATGCTTTGTAGATTATTTGATTCTTTTTTTGTTCATTTTTGGTTGAATAGAATTCTTTAGTTTTTTTTGAAAAACTGATTTTGTGGAAATAGTTTTTTTTTTCATTAATTGAGGCTAGACCAATTGGTCCCTAATTGCTAGGATCTTTCTTGTTGCCACTTTTAAATATAGTGGAAATTATAGGCTTTTATTTTTCAAACAACTGGCAGTTGGTCTAACTCAAGGGACCAAGGTTGGCCTAACTCTTTTAAAATCCTTGGATGGAGACAATTGGGACCAGTGGATTTATTTGGATACAGATCTTTCAGCTTTTTGAGTGCATTTGACACAATTATGTCTATGTCGTTGAGATTACCATGTCCAGTGGTTCTAATTTTTAGGATTTTGCGAGTTGCTACAGTCAGAATTCAGCTAATAGGTAAAAACTGAGGCAAACAGATCATTGAGTATATTTGCTTTATGCACAGGATCATCCACAGTCTCACGAAAATTGGGGTCTTGGAGAGTTGAGATTATGCGAATAGAATAGAATTTTATTTAAAATATTTCTATCACAGTATGGTTTGCGAATTTGAATTTTACGTCAAAAATGCAAAGTATATATACGTATATATCAAATTCACGTCAGACATAATTCATTGTACAAAGTACCTAAAAAAAGAATCAACAATTAGTTAAAAAGTCAAAAATTAAAAAATAAATGGATAACAATAAATTAATGACTAGATTTCCTGATCATTATACAGCTAAAAAAAACTCGGAACTAAACTCTTGCGATATCTTTCATGTTTGGCGGGGATGGGAGTCAATTTGGGGACTTTTTGGGATTTTATACGGAACGGTCTATTGCGGGCAGGATGGTAGGCTTTGGGGATGATGGAAAGTAATCAGAGAACAGACAGGGTCTTGGTACCGAAATGAAGGCAGAGGAGGTTCCTCTGCCTTAAAGGTTTGAGTTGAATGAAGAGTCAATCACTAGAATTGATTCTTGCTTTGAGGGATTCAAGAAAACCTATTATTTGAGAGGATTAAAAAAATTGCGAAAATTGGCGCATCAAGTGTGTTAAGCTAAATGGAGACTATATTGGGAAGTAAAATGATTATTTGACAAAAATATTCAACAGTTAAATGATTCAAAAAGTTGTTGACTTGTAAATTTAGCTTGTAGTTTAGATCTCAGTTTGGACACTGTAACAAAAACCAGCAAAATGTAAATTATGTAGATGTAATTTAGGCAGACAAATAGGATGATTCCATTATGATTATTTTTATCCAAGAAAATTAATCGTGATTTGATTACAAATTAATTGAAAAAGATGCTGTAGCTTGCAATTATGTGACTGTTTAATTCGAGTGTATTATGTGACTATAAAGAGTGTATCTCTGTTGTTTGTGATTATAATGTTTTAAAGCAGAGATTATTTACTGAGTCAATTTGCAGGTTTACACTTCTCTTAGATACTTGGAAGAGAAGATATCTTGAGGACTCAAGTCAAACCATAGAAGAACGAAAAAATATAACAAATCATAGGCTTTTATTTACTTTTGAAAGGGATAAATTACAATGGATGAGGACATTTTTGACAAGAAAAAGCAACACAGAGAAAGACATGCAGGTAAATTGTAGGCTGTAGCTTTATACCTTTGATGTAGGGATATCTGTGTTATAGTAGTAATGATTTTATTGAATGGCAAACTTTATTGTCCATTTCTTCTTATTTTAGATGTGTGTCAGCTGTGACTGGGTGTGTAGAAGACAACATTAGATGTTTAATGAATTATATTGAGTCTATTGATTTCTCTTTTTTTTATGTTTAATTAAATTTTTGGTTTAAGTTTTATTGATTTAAAAAGGCTTAATGCTTCAAAAAGTGCACTAGATCATTCTTACGTACATCATTGGATCAACTGATGTTGAAAAGGTATGTTTTTTGCCTGAAAAATTTGATTTATGGATGTTCTTAATAAATATCTCCTGGGGTATGATTTGTCCTTGGAAAGTTTTTATGAAAATCTTCCCCCCCTCCTGCACAGTAGTGTCTTTCTTTGCAGTTATATTTGTACACCATTCTATCCAGTAGACATTTAAGCTCTATCTCTCTGAGACAGCTTCTCAAGATAAAGCTTATATACAGCATCAAAACATGGTAACTTACTAGTAACCACTATGTAGCAGATTAAAAATCATTAAGATTGCAAGAACTATTCCTCTTATTCTACTTATCATTGCCCCTATTTAGTATACCTATCTATTTTTTTAACTGCAGGTACACTTTTTGACAACCAATCAATGCACCTCTATCTGTTCACCAAAATTAATCTTCTCTCTGGTATGTTTTACTTGCTTTCCTCTGAATGAACTTCCCCAGCATCCCCAAATGACGTATTCCCACAAAAGTTCATTGTAAAAACAATTTGACCCTATATCTATTAGTGAGTGACTGCCATGTAAATATTTTACTAATAATTGCAACTATGTTTATTGCATTGCATTTTTATTTACAATCATTGCATAACCCACTTCAATGAAGAAAAGTTTTCTTCCTATAAAATGTAAGAGAAGCAAATAAAAGGTGGATCAGGTAGCACACGCATGTAACCTCTCGTACCTGAGGATTAAAAGCTTTATGATTACAAATTACTCTTTGTGATAGAGGAGAAATCCCTGAACAATGACACTTTGAAGCCTGCTAGCACCTGGAGGGAAAAGTTCTCAGTGTATAATATCTTTAATGCGTCTTTGACTACAGCTATCCTCCTTCAAAATTTCAAAGTGATTTCAGACAATTTTTTGCGGAATGTAGATGGGGTTCAGTAGTGGTGGATTCCATTGAAAATCCATTCGTTCTGTTGCTTGGGACAAAATTGCTTGTGCTGAAAGTTTCAAATAGATTGGACGTCAAAGAAGGGCCCCTATGAAAATCGTCATTCTTATGTCGAATTGACCCAAGGTACTTACCCCATGAACTTAAAGCTAATCAGTGAAATAAACAAAAAAAAAAAAAAAGAGAAAAAAGCTCGCCTATCTTTGTGCTGAAAACTTTGTGATGAGAAATGGTCTTGGAGGGTCCAAAGGCCTTCTTTGAGTCTCCGACCACAAAGCTCTTGTTTGATTTCACCTCGAAAAGAATGCAGCTTCCCTACTAATCTGCTAGTTTCTAATTGTGTCACGTTTAGGTCAAAAGTTGATTTTCTTTTTTTGCAATTGGTCAACTTTTTAATAATACGACAAGGGAAACCACCAATTTCAAATGAGACAACTATTAAAGCTTGGGATGCATGTGTGATACCATTCCTCTACCCAAGTCCCAAGCATAGAAAATAAAATAGCAAACTTAACCCAAATCACAAATAGAAGTGCCCTGTAAAAGCATGTGGCAGCCGTTTTAGACCCATGAGAAAATACTTCTTTTATAGATTAAAACCTTCTCAACCCTATTGCGTAAATTTGGGTTTTACTGAAAACTATATTATTTTGAATAGCGTGCTGTAATTTTTCTAAACATCAACGAAAAATAAAAAAATAAATCATTATAGTAATGAAGATGACAGGAAAGAACTAATAAAAAACAAAGTGAATGTTTATTATATAAGGATATTAATTCCTGAAAATCTTATCAATTCAAGATTTTGTTCATGAGTTTTTTTTCAATGCTATAATTATAGAAAAAATGTCCAAAACATATTTTGTCTTCAGTTAAGCGCAAATGATGCAATAGGCTTTAGTAGGTTTATAGTTAGGAGGGGGGGGGCAGTAGCCAAACTCCCGTTTGAAGCAATTTTTGTTCCTTTTAAGTTTGACTTTAGTATTCATATTAATTTGTACTCGTTTTAGGATTTATTTATTCTCTGTATGAGTATTTGTTATCTTTGCATTTGCTGAGATTATTCATTTTAATTTCTGTTCATTTTGAACTTCATATACTCTTTGATAGTAATTTCTAGTCATTTTTGGTTTGAACTATTATAGGACTTTATTTCTGTTCGTCTTAAGTTTTGATATGGCTTTTCTTTGAAAAACCTCGTTTTCGGGAAGTTCTTAGAAATAAATTTCTGTTCGTATTTGATTGTCAAAGTTTATTATTGGTTAATATAATGAAGGTTTCTCTTGTTTGTCAGGTTTTTGGCTCAAGAATGATAATATTGGTCTACACTGCTCACACAATTTTAATAACCTGGATGCACATAATATCTTTTGATTTAGTTCAAAATCCCCTCAGCATTCCCTGAAAGTTTCAACTGAACACATCCCCTTTAACTTTCTCTGAAATTTCCAATTTAATATCCCCACTGCCCCTGTGATATTGCAAACGTGCCATTTTGACAAACTAGATGTACAAAATGTCTTCATTTAGCTCAACATCCCAATCGGAATTTTCTGAAAGTTTCAACTTAGTAATCTTAGCTGCTCTTGAGATATTGAAGACTTGCTGTTTAGACAACTTGGACGCATATAGTATCAGTTGATTTAGTTTATGATAACCCTTGGCATACCCTGAAAGTTTCAACTTCATACCGGTAGCCATTCCTGATATGAATATAGATACGTCCAGATACGCCCTTTTGCCACTATGGATGCAGCTAGTGTCTTTTGATTTGATACAATATCCCCCTCAACATTATCTAAAAGTTTCAACCTATTACCCTTATCAGTTCCTGAGAACTGATAAGACTAACTCCAACCGCGGACTGAGATCAGTCCGCGGTTGGGGTGGGAGGATGTCATAAAGAAGGATTTAAGGGAAATGGGAACTTCCTGGTTCGGATGGAGGAGTGTACTTAGCTGTGTTGGCCTCAGGCGGCATCGTGCTGTAGTGAATTGTTAGTATTAGTAGTAGTTCATGAGATATTGTAGATACGTTCTTTTGAGCACCTGGATGTACATAGAGTCTTAGTTCAACATTCCACTCAACGTGCCCTGAAAATTTCCACTTCCTAACCTTAACCACTCTTGAGATATAGCAGATAAGCCTTTTGACAACCAGGTTGTACTTGAACTCTTTTGGTTTAATTTAATAGTCGTACTACTAGCAGTAGCATTAGAAATAGTAGCAGCAGTCGCAGTCGCAGTAGTAGTAGTAGTAGTTACAGTCGCAAATAGTCACTGTTGTAGTCAAAGTCTCGAGTAGTCGCAATCGCAGACATAAATAGTTGCATATGGAGTCACAAGTAGTCGCAGTTGAAATTAATCCTTATCGCGGTTGCAAGTAGTCTTAGTCGTAAGTAGTTACAGTCAAATTTGCAAGTAGTCGTAGTCAAAGTCACAGTCACAAGTAGTCGCAGTGGCAAGTAGTCGTAGTTGTAATTAGTCGCTGTCACTGTAGCAAGTGGTTCCAATAACAACTAGTCACAGTCGCAAGGAGCTGCAGTTAAAGCAGTCCGAGTCACAAGTTGTCGAAGTCGTAAGTAGTCTCAGTCGCATGTAGTCATAGTCGTAATTAGTTGTGGTCGCAATAAGTCACAGTCACAAGTAGTTGCAGTAGCAGTTGCAAGTAGTTGCAGTCGAAATTGCAAGCATTCGCAGTCACAGTCGCAAGTAGTTATAGTCACAGTAACAGTAGTAGTAGTAATAGCCCTGAAAGTTTCAAGTTAGGGTACTTCTAATACCCTAAGGTGTTAGGAGATAAGCCCTTTTGATAACTTGGATGCACATAGTGTCTTCTGATTTGTTCAACTTTCCCCTCCACGTTCCCTGAAGTTTCAACTTAGTACCCTCAGCTTTTTCGGTACCTTCAGGATCAAACATCCCCCTCCTCTTTTCCCATTAATAAATCCTATACGAGTACGTAGACAATGGGCAAATTGTATAATTAACAACCTCTGTCCTGGGAGCTGTGGGGGTAATGTCAACCTCGGAGGCATAGTTATTGGACCTTTTGACTATTTTGAGCAAAATAGCTATCTCAGATTTTTGACAGTGTTGAGAGGGGGAGGTATCTAAAAAGGGCAACATGGCCTGGTTGCCCTCTGATCACTTTTCAGCGCCCCCTCAACATAACATGAAAGCTTCAACTAAGTACTCTTGGTTGTTTCCGAGATATTGCTGATAAGCCCTTTTGACAGCCAGCATGCACATAGTGTGTTTTGAGTCTGTTCAAAATCCCCGTCAACATTTCTTGAAAGTTTCTCTTTAATTTTAACAATCCCCCTTAATTGTTTAACTTTTTCCTGAAAGTTTAACAGTCCTCCCCAACTTTCCCAATAATAAATTATGTATGTAAACAACAGGCAAATTGCATAGTTTCCAAACCATGCCCCGAAGGGTATGGGGAGCATGGCATTTCGGAAGCCACAGCTATTATACCTTTTGATTATTTTGAACAGCATTATTATTTCAAAATTCGATCAGCGCTGAGGAGGGGCATCTAAAAATTGGGAGGGGGTGGTTGCCCTCCAATTACTTCAATATCCCCCTCAATATGCCCTGAAAGTTTCAACTCAATACCCTCAGCCGTTCTTGAGACAGTGCTGATACGCCCTTTTGACAACCAACAGGCACATAGTGTATTTTGATTTTGTTCAACATATCTCTCAATATTTCCTGAAAGTGTCACCTTAATACCATATGCCATATGGAGACCTGGGATCAAATATGCCCCGGCTGGCCTGGGGCTGGTTGCCCTCCGATAACTTTTGACTGTTAAAAGGGCACTAGAACTTTCAGTTTCTAATCGAACGAGTTCACTCCAAAGTTTCTATGAACATCACTTCCATATGAAATGACTGTGGAAAAAAAGAAATGCTGCATTGAAGCCTTATAGTTTTTACCATAGCCAACGCTAGAGCTTTGCTCTGATCTAAAAAAACTTTATGTTTGTTATCCTAAGAAAATATTAAACAGTTAGTCATAACGAACTGTAAATAAGGAGCGACGCGGCTTAGTAGTAACTGAAACTCTAAAAAATGGAATTTGATATCAATAGCTATATCAAAAGAATTGGATTATTATGCTGATTCCAAATATATAATGTTCATTAAGTTCAGTTTTACCCATCAAAGGACCCGAAGAAACAAAAGCCTATGGGAACAACTTCAGACTATCTTCTGTAATATGTTATAAAACTCCGGTTCAGCTTATTCACTGTAGGTTCTGGCTCAAGCTCAAGTGAAAACTCTTTTTTTTTGTTCCCAGTCAAGGATTGTATGCAGTTTCGAACTTGTGGTATCTTATTCATCAGTGTGGCAAGAGGTCCACAATTTAAAAACTGCGGAGGTTAGACCCTTACCACTAGCAAGCGATAAGCTAAAATTGGCAGACTTGAAAATTAAATAAAAAAGGGACAAAACCAAAATGTTGCCCCTGTAAAACAACTGAACCCTGACCATTCCTTCTAGACCTCTGCATTGTAAAACCAAGTGCAAAAAGATTTTCTTTTCCAACTACTTTTGTTTTACAAACTGCTTTGACCAATGCAGAAAGCTTTAATTTTGAAAAACTTAAGATGAAGAAGTAAAGGTTTTCAGATAACCTGACCTCTAGCCTGTTAATTAAAAAAAAGTAATGAACTTTAATTAGCCATAAAATAAACCTTTTCAAACAAGAATGTTTTTCCTAAGCAAACCATTTACTAAAAGTTACTAAGAAGCATGGGCGTATGCAGCTTCTTCTCCAGGGAGAGGGGGGGCAGCCGGTTCTGTGATGAAGAGAGGGGGGCTGAAGTTATATTGGCAGTTCATAAAACCTTACATTGGCAGCAAGTTCTATCATACCTATGAAATCTTTATTAATAAGTAATCACCAAAAATCATAAAACATCAATAAGCTTCAGCATTAATCAATCTTCTTGGATTAGAGCTAAATCTTTCTAAGAGATTATGGATAATTGCTTCTTGTTTGACTTTTATTCTGTCATTCCAGCTGTATATTTCCAGCTTTTTCAACTATATACCTTTTATCAACTGCTTTTTTAGCCATCTACCTTTTTTCAACCGCTTTCGGCCATGTCTACAGTAAATTTGAAATTCTAGGGGGGGGCATCTGCCCGCTCTACCCCCCTTCCGTACGCACACGCTAAGAAGCAAATAAGCAAATTGTGTATATTCATTATGAAAATACAGTAAAAAGTTAAAGCAGGGGTACAGAAAAATAAAACACATTCGGTAAAAATTCGGATAGTTTAGGTTTTCTTTTACTAGATCTATTCACAACTAAACAGCGAATGTTTTTAATTATCACTTTAATCCAGTTCTACACTCCCGCTCTGCCTATTAACCTCAGTGTAAATAACCCCCCTTGCTTTTACTTTTCTTGATAATTTCAGCTTTGGACAATAAAAATAAAATTCATAAGGTGAAAATTTTCAGCGTTTGTCCCTTAGACATGTACAGGATTTGTTTTAATTTTCTGGTGAAAAATTATCTAGACCTCTTGCTGGCATTTTAATGAAATTACAAAAACCAGTCAGTTCCCTCATTACCGAAAAATTAAATTTATCCCCTTAACTGAAAAGAAGCGGTAGTAGACTGATTTTGACTGTGTGTGATCAGTTACTGTGATTGATTCTTTTTTAAACTTAATTTTTTTTTCAATGGCGAAAATCCTTGTATTTAGTCACGGCAGTTAAGTATCCTCGGGAACAGTTTCAAAACATATTAGCTTATTCATTTCATTTGCAATATGCCAAGAAACTTAGTAAAAACCAACATTTTGTGGCTTTATCTTGTTCCTGTTGATCTGCACCTTTAGTTGTGTGCTGCATTTTAATTAGTAAACTTTTAAAAGAACTCTGATCAGTAATTTTCTTGTAAAATTCTCGCCACTGCAGTATCCCCAAGATTACTCTTCTGGGTCCTCTTTTCTTTCTAGCAGTGATTAGAAGTCTTGGCAATTATTCTCCTGTCGGTGTTCATGCATGATTTATGCATCCCAAAATTTGCTACAATAATATCCAAAGTGACTACTGAAACAATCGTAGTTGTGGCTGAGGAAGGTGGTACTTAAAACATGAAAGTAAATTCTACAAAGTCTAGCATTCTTAGTATTTATTTTCTTATATCTTTCCCTACTCCACCTTAATTGTTCATAACTAGTGCACAACTTCTTGGGGTTGCTATATCTCACGACCCTAGGGGGAATCTCTATGTTTCTAACATCCATAACAAGCAATTACCTCCCTCTCCCTTCTTAATATCTTAGACAAATTTATATGTCACTTCCCCAGCTTCTCTCCTTTTACGTATCAGTTGTCAGACTGCTGTTGGTATTTTCCTATGCTGTGTGGTATCCCGGGCTTTCTGATCAATTTTCAAATAAAATTGAATCAATGCAAAAGTGTACTCATTTATATAATCTTTGTAACACCAGATCTTTTCGTATAGTTTCCTCCAAACTTATTCTCTTATTTGCACATGCAGAAAAATACATAGAAAAGTTTTGTATCTTTTTTGCAGATCTCATCAATACTATCCCTCCTCCCATCTTTTTTTTTGTCCGATTTACCGTTTTTGTTTACACCTCTTTATTCTATTTTTCACTTCAAATTTTTACTGTGTTTTGTCCACTTATATGCTATATTTACTTTTATTCTCTTTTTTGGTTTTCTTTCGATTTTAGTGTTTTTTATTTTTTTCTTCTAGAACTTACATGCCACTTTAAATCGGGCTTTTTGGGTTTGTTTGAATCGCTATAAGTACATTTGTCCTCTACATTTTATTCATTGATTCTATTTTCAGGTCGTAAAGCAGAAAAGAAAAAAGTGAAAAATGAGCATCAGCAGGATTTAACTGCCCAACAAAGAAACCCGAAGGCATTTGCTATTAATTCAGTCAAAAAAGCGCAGAGACAATTTCATCGGTAATGCATTTTTATTTAGTTTAATCTTCTCTGACAGTAAAAACAAATCACCTCTTACAATTCGACAAAAACTTACTATTAATGAATTAGTGCAAATATTCCTGTGAAATAGTCGGAGCAATTCAGAAAGGTGTTTGAATACAACTTACTATTGGTGCATGCTCAAGTTAGCGATTCATATATCTATTCAAATATTGAAGTGGTTTTTAAAATAACTAATTAATTAAAGGGTTTTTACAGTTAGTAATAGTTATGCTATAATATAAGCTCTCATTGAATACTATTGCTTAAATATTACTCGGCTACAATACACCTCGAATCAGGGGCGTCACTAGCCAATTAATTTTTTTAGTGAGGGGAGGGGGGCATTAGGTCTTTCCAGGCTGCTTGTATTTTTATTGATTGCATCCTGTATCGCTTTGCTGTAAGAAGCATCTGTACAGCTGCTTTGATCAGTGTTGAATAGTAAACTTTCGGATTCTACAAAAAATGTTGAGTTTAATCTCCAGTGTCGTTTAATTCAACCATTTTTCTTAGTTAATTACATTGAATCTATTTCACGAGACCACCATTTATACCTTATATTTACTAAGAAAAGTTTTTCCAAAATAAAGAAGTTGAACCAAAGACGATCAGAAGTCTTGAATGTAGGCGAATATTGATTGACTAAATTATGTATTATATTTTGTTGCAACTGATTGTTTTTTAAATAAATGCAGTTTATTAAGAGCACTCATTTATTAAGAGAGCTCTGTTTTGTTGTTTGAAAAATAAAATAGAACTTGATTTCAAGAATTGATATAACCAGATTTGTCTCCTGATTGGTTCCATTGGTTCTGAAGTTTTAACTGAAGTGTTTTGTGGCCTGAAATTTTAAAGAAGATTAGCAGAAACATAAAACTCGAATATTTCGCTCTAAGAATCAGTATAACTATATTTTTCTTCTAAGATTTACTGTTCTTGATAATCTCTCCTTGCCCTCCCCCCCCCCCTGAGTCAGGATTTCAAGTCTATCTATTTTGACAACCTGGCAGCATATAGTAGGCTACCTTTCGATCTGTCTTGCTACTTAAGCGTGCATAAATTATAAGTCTCGTAGGAGCTTAAAGTGCAAAAAAATCATATATGTAAAGCAAATACAAATATATGCAGGAAAAAATAGGCTAGCCCTTTCCCCCTCTCCCCAAAACTAAAATTAATTTCCTTTCCTCAGCCCTTCCCACTTCCTTTTTCCAACAATGCCAGAAAGTTTCAACTTTGGTCCTAAACGATTCTTAAGATATTGCAGACACGATATTTTGATCACCTGAATACAAATAGCTTCTTTTTGTCTACCACAGCCTCTCCCCCTTCCCCAGTCGAAATTATAAATCCACTTGGCCCTCCTGCCCTCAAATAATCCCCCAGAGTTTTAGCTCTGTCCCTTAAGCCATTCCCAAGACATTTTAAATAATTTAAAAAATCAGGTCCGCATGTCGTTTCCAGAGTACAAGAAAAAAAAATTTATTTTGCCCATTTTCCGACCTCCCAATCCTCCCCCCCAACCCACTCCATTTGAACCAAATATGCGGCTTCCTCGGTCTAAATAATGACATCCAAAAGTTACAATCTAAACGAACACCCAGTATTAAAAATTTCCCTTTTTCCATAATAAAACCTATGCTCAAAAAAATAGGAACTTGCATAATTTATAGTCCTTGTCCAAGTGGCTAAGGGTTGGGATAATGTCATTTCTAAAGGCATATTTGTTCTGTTTCGGCTGTTTTGAAATATATGGCTGTCACAAAATTTGGATCGGATGTCTTTAGGGCTATGTAGGAAAAAGGGTGTGGGAGTAGGGCTGGTTGCCCTCTAATCACTCTTACAAGGAGCCCTAGATCTTTGACTTACACATTTCAAGGACCCATTTTGTTCCCAGGATATTGCATATAGGCGTATGGTATTTTGATAACCTGGATGGACGTATTGTTTTCTGGTTTAACTCTGCCCTTTCCCCCAAGTGATAATTTAACGTCCACTTGCTCCATTCAGTATTCTCTTAAATTATCAACTTAATACTCCTAAACCGCTCCTGAGAAATTACAGTTGTGCCGTTTTAATAATCTGACAGCACATAGTGTCTTTATTTTTCTCGCTTCTTTACCGTACAAGAATTTTAAGTCCCATGGGAGCTTGCGTTGTCAAACCGTTGTTTTTGTCTGAATTAGCGACAAGAATTAGTTAGCCCCTTCCCCCTCGCCCAACGTTTATTTTTGATTTCCTCTGCCATACTCTCTTTCTTCGATTCCACAGCACTACCTAAAGTTTCAACTCCATCCCGCAAGCCGTTCCCAAGTGATTACAGACATGCTTTTTCGATAAGCTGAATACGCATGGTGTTTAGTTTATATCTGCCCCCACTCCTTCCCCAAGTTGAAGTTTAAAATCCATTTGACCCCCATCCTATACTTTTTCAGTTTCAATTTTGTGAATTTCCAGATCCCAAGATAGTGCAGATATCGTTTTTTCATAATCTAGATGAACATAGCGTCTTTTGATTAATTTCAACATCCCCTCATTATTCCATGAAAGTTTCAACTCAATGCCCTTAGTTATTCCTAAGATATGGCACATACGCCATTTTGACAACCTTGCAGCACTTACATGTTTTTTGATTTGTCTCGCTACTAAAAAATGTATAAATTACAAGTCTCATAGAAGCTTATAGTGCAAAGTTTTTATTTTTTGTCTGGATTGGAGGCAAAAATTATTAGCCTCTTCTCTCTCTCCTAACACTAAATTGAAATTGCTCTTGCTTTTTCACAATCTAGATGTGCATAGTATCTTTTGATTTAGTTCGACATCCCCTCAATATTCCATGAAAGTTTCAACGTAACACCCTTAGTCATTCCTAAGATATTGCACATACGCCATTTTGACAACCTTGCAGCACTTACATGTTTTTTGATTTGTCTCGCTACTGAACAATGCATAAATTATAAGTCTCATAGAAGCTTATAGTGTAAAAATTTTATTTTTGTCTGGTTTGGAGGCAAAAATTATTAGCCTCTTCTCCCTCTTCTAACACTAAATTGAAATTTCTCCCCATCCTCCCTCCTAATTTGATCAAGAGCACATGAAAGCTTTAACTCCATCCCCAAAGCGATCCCCGAGATATCGCTGACATGGCATTTTGATGCACTGTGTTCTCATTGTGTTTTTGATTTACTTCTGCCCCCTAACAATATTAAAATTTAAACTCCATCCCCTTCCTCCCCATATCGAAATTACAAGTCCAGTTGTCCCCCCGCCTCCCCTCTCCAATACTTCCTCAAAGTTTCAACTCGATTTCTTAGGCCATTCCCGAGATATTGTAAAGAATTTGAACATAAAGCGCATATAGCGTCTCCTGATGTGCTCGGGTATGCGTGTCGCTTCCAGGTTTTACTCGTGTAAAACACTGGAAACCTTGGCATAGTGAATGATTCCCTAGAGCTTGTTCGAAATACAACAAATCAGGAACAACATAAGACAAAAATGGCTTGATCTGCCGAAATTTTGAATGCACCAAGAATATAGTTGGTCTAATTTTCATTTAAAGATAGGTAAAAAAATATTCAAAGTATTTTTGTTTGGGGTACGCTCTCATTTAATCCACCTTATTATCCATATCTGACCCTTTGTAGCGTGTTATTTCGCTTACCTGTATTTGGATCTGTGCAGTATCCGTGTTTATCTCTAATCTTACTTTACTTTCGGCAAGAACCAGACGATGATCCATCCTGCCCGGGACCAATGGACGATGGGCTGACTGACGTAGTCCAACATGATCTGTCAGCAGCAGCCTCTTCTGCAATCTTCAGCCAGTTATTGTCCCAACGACGTCCGTGTCGTCGGATGCCACCTCAAGGATCCAGGTCATTCTTGAATGTCTGCCAGTGATTCTTCCTTTGGCCACCTGGTCTCCGTTCCAAGTTGCAAGGGGGTCGCAGGTGAGGACATCGAGGGATATAGTTCCAGCAGGTCGTCGTAGTGTGTGTCCCAAGGATTTCAGTCGTCGTTGTTTTAGGATTACCGAGAGGGGGGCCTTCTGGGCACAACGCCTTCGGACCTCAGTGTTTGAGACATGAAACCATCGGCTGATCCGTAGTATGTGTCTCATGCAGCGATGGTCGAATACTTCTAGTGAACGTGTTTTTTGGCCTGTAAAAACAAATTTTCACAGCTGTATAGCAGGGTCAATCAAATAGTTGCTTTGTAGGCGTTCATCTTCGTTATGTTAATTTCATGTCTATTCCAAAGCGACTTCTTCATGCTTGTGAAGACACCCCATGCCTTTCCTATTCGAGCTCTAATGAGCCAATAATGATAATCCCTCATTATTGTAATATATAGGGTAGATAATCGCTTCTCTGGCCAAACTTTCATTAACTAGACTCACATGTCTCAGACTTATATAGTGGATTTTCTTATTATAGAGGATTTTCAAGCCAAATAAAAGGAATAATAAAAAGGTGCAAACATACCTCTTTACCCTGTTCTCTAATTTCCACTAAAATTACACGATTTGAACTTCTAAATTTTTAATAAATGAAACCTATGTTCGATTTAACGTGACTAAATCGCCGTAAATCATACTATTGTCCAAAGAGACCGCGCTCATATCTTGTACGAGATAAGATTATTTACCCTAACCAGATGATATGCATCTGAGGTTGATAGAAGGCTTATTAAAAATTGTTTTAATTCTTGATTTACGCTTTTTGGACTTACGAGGGTAGTCAAGATATCAGGGAACCTATTTTTTTTTTTATACAAAGCAATGCTTTAACTGGAATTGATTTAGTAATATAATATGAAACAAATTGTACAAATAACAGTTCAATAGGAACAAATCCTTTATTTAATAGTGAAACAATAAAAACATTTTTGGATATTTTGGTCACATATACAGTAGTCGTCATCAGCAAATAAACAGATTGTAAATTTGTTAGTTAAGAGACGAAAAGTAGCTGTATTGAAATATTTATCTCCCGGTGATGATGTTTCTTGACATGTCTTTTATAATAAAAACGTGTAAATGCAACTTGTTTTTGCTATTGATTTGAAATTTTGACTTTTCTTAGTCTTCTTTTTTTCTCGTTTTTTTCAACAAGGTATTTGGTGGAGAAATTATTAATAAAGTTGAACGTATGTTAATTAGAGAAAGCTCACGACTTCATTATTAGTATGATTACTTTTTAATTTTTAAGGGAAAAATGTAAATGTTACTAGTTTGATTTTAATCAGATAGAAAATTAAATTTGCTTAGTTATTATTCTAGTTCAAATTAGGCACCACAAGTTGGTAAGAGATTGAGGCAAGGGCAATCTGTATCCACCCATACAGATTAGAAATCCTTGCATGATTCCGGTTGAAACAAGTTGTAAATGTCTACCTTTCTGCTAAAAGTTTCGCGATAGAATGGCGGTTAGGAAGGGTTAATGAACCAGTTTGATGGCTCAATCTTACAGATTGCAAAATATCGAATGTTTCTGATTTAAACAATGCACTAAGTGTTTAACTTCCTGCTAAAAAAGGGGACAGAGGACTAAATGGACCTTGAACATACCTCGTTTTTGTACTGAGCCCAGAATTAAGCCATGTAGCACCGCAGAACCTTCGCAGCTATCCAATGGTTTGATTTATGTGTGTGTGTGGGGGGAGTGTTTAGACCCAGCAGAAAAAATTGGCTGAGGTGACTGTTTATCCATTAATCACTGTTGACCATTTAAGAAGCAGTTCTTTTCAATTGAAAGAGTGTTCTGCTAAGTTTCCATGTCCATCTCTTTTATACAAATAAGCCAAAAAAGATATATGGGAGATACGGCGCTATCTATTTAGTCTTTTTTTTGAAATATGTGACTTTTTGAAACGAGGATAAAATAATAACGTTAGTAGCTTTGAAAATCACACTACCTTTGTATCATACAAATGACCAATTAAACAGAAAGAAAAAAAATAGAACTAAGTGTTTTCTTGATAATGGAACAGAGAAAATCAGAACTGTTCATCCCTTGTTGTATTGTTCTTTCTTCATTTACGCATCCGCTTTTTGCAGGAATGCTATTTATTATTCCTATTTTAACAGGCTTATGTTTATATATTAAATTCATTGTAGGGCTCAGGATTTGAAAACGAAGAAGCAACATATTCCGTTGGTGGACAGAACCCCAGTGGAACCGCCCCCTATTGTGGTAGCTATTGTTGGTCCACCGAAAGTTGGAAAAAGTACACTATTGAGGTGCCTGATAAAAAATTTCACCAGACAGAATCTATCAGAAATCAATGGTCCCGTGACCATAGTTTGTGGTATGTATCTATTCCATTATTCCCTCTTTTTTTTTTTAATTGAATAGTACTACCCATGTCTTCTGCTTAGCATATTATTTACATGATCATATTTATTTGTGCATTTTTATCCGTCCTGCTACCGGTGTGATGTATGGCACCGCAAAATTGAGCAGTTTAATATTCAAAATATTGAGTCCCAAAATAGTAGTGTAGCTCACTTGCGATTGGACATGAAATGCTGTAAGAATTCGACAACTGTCTTAACCATGCTAATGGTGGAGTCAGGCTCAGCGTTGGACACAAATAAACACAAACATTAGATAATAAATGGGAGAAAATGTACAGTTTTTTGTATTGTCTCCTTCTGAAAAAAGTTCGACAATATTCCAAATATTCTGACTGAAGCAGCTATTTCAAAATTTTTATCCAATGACATGAGAGGGAGGATATATGGTATTATCAGGATTGAATTTTTTTTTATTTCTGAAATCGTAAAATAAATAAAGAAACCGAGAAACTCATTTGCGAAAAAGGATTAACTCAGCAATTAAACCACAAGGAGAGCATGTTTAGTCAAGCGACCAGAGAAAGTGAAAGAAAAAGCAAATAAATAGTGAAATACAAATAAAGCTAAATAAGAACTGAAACGCAAACGACCTAGCTGGTGTCAGAAGGCTCACACAATTTTGCCATATAGGCGACGAAAGAACGAAAAGAAGGCACATAATGCCACAACTAGCTTCTTATTTGACTTAAACAATTTCTGAGACGACAGTGGCTAGGCATGACAAAGTGAGAAAACACAGAACAAATAGAAAACATAGTCCACTTAGTCCTCTCTTCTTAATAGAATTTCTTTATAGGCTTAACCGGGCACTCACAAATTCGTCCCCTTCCTCGCCCCCAAGGTGTTCTCCAGCGTAATATTCAAACTCCAATTGACCAAAACCATAACCATATGCGCTTTTGCCTTCTGATTTCGGGCACCCAAGTTTGGACTGAAACAAAACCAGACTCATTTAAATAAGAAAAAAAAGTGCCCTTGGGAAACTAAAGGATTTCAGAGGTCCTAGAAAGAATTTTTGTAAATCTTAAAACCATTTGAACTTTTCGTAGGATTCTCAAGAAGTGGCTTTTGCAACGCTAGTTTATGTATGAAGTGCAAGTTTTAATCATACAATTTTTTCTAAGATTAGAATAGGAGTACTTTGAAAAGGATGCTTGGGAACACATACTGGACGGTAGCCAAAATTCTCACCACTCATAATAGCTTGAATTGCACCGTTTTTTGTATCTATCAGAAAAAGAAAAAAAAGGAATAAAACTGTAGGATCTGAGGTCTTGGTTAAGAGAAAATTCAAATTCAGTGAAAAAAGAAGAAACTTGTAAATGTTTGGCCGACACCATCACTCAGCTGGCCTCAGTGCGAGAAGAAGAATATACTTTGTTCTTCTTCCTGCACTGGAGAAGGCTGAGTGGAGGACTCGGCCGAAAGATTTTCCATTTTTATTCTTTTTCCTTCTATTTCCATTTTTATTCATTTTTATTCTTATTCTATTACCTCGTTTTTCTTCGTTGTGCTAGGTTTTCTTGTTTTGTTATTGTTTGACGACACAGCGATACAACCTATGGGTTGTTAGACAATCACATCAATAGCTATAGGTAGTTACAAGGGGTTGTTTAAATATTTACAAACGAAACTAGGACACATCCTCGTAGCATCGACATAACGAGATAGCGTATGCCCAAACCGCAGGAGATATATTTACATATGTATGTATGTATATGTAAGCCATGTGTTCATGCCAACCATGAATAGTATGAATGTAAACAAGAGACAAACCAAGCAAAACTACACAATATCCATAAAAAAGAAAGCTTTCACATTTACCTTAGAAATGACATAACGAAGGGAGCAACAGATTTCCTCCAAGATACACTGATTTCAAAGCATTTGAAATATGAGAGAGAGCTGCGGATGAGAACACATTACGCTCCTTCTTTGTGGAGTTATACGGAATATCCTGATCACTATGGGGGTTCTTACAAGGCTTGGGTAATTTTGTTAAGTGTAGTTGTACAGGTTTAAAATACAATCAGGATATCAGCATAACGTAAATTGTTCATACAAAAACAGCCAATAAGGCAACCAAGCTTACTAGGGATAAGATACTTCTGAAGGTCATCATAAGAAACTGAAACAAAGGGGAGGCACAAGCCTAAGAAATACCATTTACCGCTTAAAAAGATGGACTTGTTTATAAACACTAAGGAATTATAAAATGCGGCCTGGTAAACCAAAAAGAAATAATTCTTAAGTAAAATGGGGGGGGGGGTGACACGATGACTTTTTAGAATATCAGAGACTTTTAAATGACTCGCTCGTTCAAATGCTTGACGCATATCATCAAAACAAGCACAAATATTTATGGAAAATACCCAGTAGTACTCAATAATAGAACCCAGAATCAAAATTGCGATCTCCACTGCAAGGTGCGTCTTACAGACGAGCTGATTGGTTCTAGTTTTTAGAAAAGATTCGAGACCTAATAGTGACAGACGTAGAAGAATTTCGACATTGTCTATTCTTAGGCTATAGGTCAAAAATTACAGACCAGCAACTAAGGTTATGCATACAGTTTTACTGTATGTGGACTAGAGTAAAAACCATTCAAGATTAAGGAAGTGTCACGTGATCAACAATCATAGAAAACATAATAACACGAAGCGAAGACAAAGTTGGTTCAGAGATTAACTGTCAAATCTTCCAAGTGAATTAGGCTTTATTGTATTAATTACAATTCGAACGGCCATGACCAAAGGAATTTGTATTCAGGTCATCCCTGGCCAATATCACTGGTGAAACAAGCTGAAACTTCGACAGAATTAAAAATTCGGGCGAAGTACTTGCCTCAGAACCACATATGATGAGAAGGTGTAGATTCAAAAGACGTCTGGACACGGGATCAAACTGCTGAAGTAACTGTGCCTGTTACGCTTAATTCCAAAGATATGTTACAAAAGTATGCACTTGATGATTCAATTGTTATTTATTTGTTTATTTTTAGGAAACGTTGTGATACAAAACCCTAAAACGAGTGGGAAAAAGTCACATCGTAAGTTATACCTAAAACGAAAAGGGATTATTATGAATGAATAAATGAACTAAAAATGACAAAAATTAAAATGAATCATCAAATCAAACCTATAGAGAACAAAAGATTATCGTAACTGAGAAAGGTGCTGCCCTCCCTCCTTTAAACATACTCAAGGATAGAATCGTTTGTGCTTTACTGGCAACAAAATATATTTTTGAACAATTTTTCTTTTTTTCATTAGTTCAAGTTCAAGTTCATTTAATTTCTCAATAAATCACTACAAGACAAAATAACACTTTTACAATATGAATCAATGGAAAACACAATATTTACAGAGGGTGCCTACACATTAGAATATTAAAAATTTAAAATTGTTAGCTTTTCTGGAGACTCCTTTGTTTGGATGAGCTCCTATGTTTCAGGCAATCAGTTTGGTGTCACTAGTCTAAAATGCATTAAATTTTCATCAAAAACTTCCTGCCTTTTAAATTCATCACTTTCAACTGTGTAGAAAAACAATTAACGATTCATTTATTGGTTCGCTAATTCAAAATGCTGATTCAGCAAGCTAAACAGATTCCCCCAAAAATCACGAATTGACATTTTAAAACTTTTATTTAGGCATCAATATTATACAATTCTGAATGAAATATAATCGAAAGGAAAAGTAAAGAGTTTTTTAAACCAATCAAACTAAATTTGAAAGACAAAAACTGCATTCATTCTAAAAGATTGATTGTTTATTTCCTGTGAAAATGATCTAGTATTTGATTTTTTTTTTTTTTTTTTTGTTATAAAGCAGATTTACATTATAACTGTTTAAATACTTTATCGTTTTCAGTAAAGAATAAATGACGGTACCGACTGTATCCGTAAAAAGAGTTTTGTTTAAATATTTACGAATCTTTTTAATTCTAGAAGAAAGGATTGTCGGCAGCAGGCTGTTGGCTGGCAAAATAAAAAGACTTTCAAATTAAACCATTTTTTAACCAATCTCAAAGGTCCTGCAGAAGCCTCCTAATGTTGATCAAGATTTGAAATCTGTTTTAAGAACCATGATCATTTGTGATGTTATTTCTTTCGTTTTTAGGTAAGAAAAGACGTGTTACATTTATTGAATGCAATAATGATATAAACAGCATGATTGATATAGCAAAGGTTGCTGACCTATGCTTACTGCTCGTGGACGCATCGTTTGGATTTGAGATGGAAGTGTTCGAGTTTTTGAACATTTGCCAGGTATTTTCTTAAATGTTTTTTTTTCCACAGGTTATTTTGTTCACTATAATTTATTTTTCAGAAATAATTAATGAGCTGATTTTTTTTATCACTACTAAATCGGTTTTAAATTAAATTATTAAGAATAAATGAAGACAAGTGATTTAAATTCAGTACTAAAATTATATATTGAGAATGTATTATCAAATTAGATAAAGATATTACACAGATTGTTTTATTGTTGCCGAAATATTCAAACGAATAGTTATTTTTGTATTAACGTTCAAATGCAGCTTCTCTACACAAAAATTCGCACATTGTTACATTCAGAATTTCTATTTTTATTGGATTTTCAGAGTTGTTTCAAATTTAACTGCATCCCATCCCCCTCCTTCTAATGCCTGGGTAGAGCTCTAGGCTACAAACAAAAAATTGCTAAATTTTCTTTTTTCAAATTGGCATTATGAGACTCTTAAGATTCAATGAATGTAAATTCTATGAATGTAACGGAGTAAGAACTTTTGCTATTTTAGTGTTGCTTTCAGAAGAGGAGATAAATTGCACTGTTAACGAAATAATTTTTTTTTTTTTTTTTTTTTTTATTATTATTATTATTATTATTATTAACAAATGGGTCACAAAAAATAACAACATACAAATCTCCATATAATGCTAACAAAACAAAACTGCATATAATACCAACAATATCAAAATAGGTCCCGACGCATATTAGCGTGTTTGGGATGACCCAAAAAAAAAGGAACACTTCAACTACTTATACACTAATAAACTCCCTCGGGGACATAATACTCTCTGACTCCTCCTCTCCTCCCCCACCCCTACAAAACAATTAATCTATAATTCTAAGGATAATACATATTTTTTTTATTTTACAGGGAACTTAAAGGAATTCAACACTCATACTATATGATTCATTATGCTTCCTTTCATGTACCGACAATCAACTCTCTCAACACACAGGGAAAATTTTCTCTTTTAGCATTCACAAGCATATGTTTACTCCCAGATCAATCAACTTATCCGTGTCTACAAAACTGATCAGAACAAATACATCGCCAAGAAGCACGAAATTCCTCAAGAACCTTCTTACCTTTTAATTCCGCCGGAAGCCTTTTTCATTCTTCAGAATCAATATACCCAACAGAAAATTTAGATCTGGTATTAACTGGAAACGGCATTCTTACAATTTCAGAATTTCCAATTTCATAACTATGTTTCCTTTCATTGTTTTTCGGAATAAAATTCTACAAAACACGCTGCCACGGAAATGAAAAAAAGACTATACATAGTCAGATTTACATAAGATTTAACCCAACCAAAAAAAAAAAAAATTTTTAATTGGCGATAACTCAAATTAACCAAATTTTGGGACACGTCTTTAGCCAAAAGTCTTAAAGTTTTATTAAAACAAGCGGATACGAATGGTTAGTGAAACGACCAACCTATTACACAGTATAACAAATATGGATGCATAAGAGAAAAATATAACATTCTAATAAACTTTTTAGGAAAAAAAATTTTCAGCTTCCGCAGAGTTCCAACATTTTTGGCTAATTTAGTACTTATAAATGCAATATGATCTTTAAAACTTAGGCATTCATCTACAATTACACCAAGATACCTTACTGTACTTGTCCGTTTTATACTTCCATTTACTAACTTAATTTCTTCAATCCATAGATAGTAATTTGCACTTCTGCCATATAACAAGAACTTTGTTTTCTTGTGATCGACAAGCAGTTTGTTCATTCGCATCCACCTCTTGGTTATTACCATCCCTTTTTTCATACCATTTTTCAAATCCGCTTCTGTTTTCGCAGCCATTGTAAATTGAGTATCATCAGCAAAACTTGGAAGTATTGCTCGCATCGGGCCATCAGTGTACCTTGGAGTTGACAGTTGTTTGAGACATTCATTTAGATCATTAATGTACACAAGAAATAATAGGGGACCCAACACAGACCCCTGTGGCACACCACACTTTTCTACCATCTCTTCTGACAGGACTGTGCCCAGCCGTACACTTTGCGTTCTTCTTTCAAGAAATGAAGCAATCAATTAAAACTGCATTTTAGCTTAAATCATTTGCGTGGGTTTTGTTCAAATTTCATTTTTAATATTAGAGCCATTTTTTTTTTTAGCAAAACTGAAAGACAATTTCAAAATGTTTTAGGCTCAGAGAGGTAATTCTCAGTTTTGAATCGGATGCTAATTTCACTTATATTTTCTCATTTAGTCATCTAAGCTAATCTGTCGATCACATTCATGCATCACGTTCACAGCAATCTGTTACATTTTCAAAGTTGCGCATCTAAAGCGTTTGGCGTAAGAGAAATATATAATTTAGGAAAATTTGGAAAAGGGAAGGGAAAATTCTTTATGAAATTTCACTACCAAATTCAGAGATCCTTATTCTGAATGTTTTAAGCCACTTTGTTCAAATATACGGAATTTTTTATTGCACTCGTGGAGAATGTTTTATTTTTGATAGCTGAAAATCCTTGTCGGTAAAAGTCCGTACTTGAAATTCCTTACTTGGGAGAATAAAAATCGCTCCTATTTATGGTAAATTGTTATGGATTACAAACTCGATTCCGATTAATTTCTTTTTGCTAATCTTATTTATATGTTTGTTAAATTTGTCATTCAAGGGAATTGCTCAAAGTTTTCTTGAGCAGTTTCTAAGTTGCAAAAATTCCAAACCGCCTGTGTTCAACCCGATCCAAGACTAGATCTCATCATATGCAGTGCTGAAGAATGCGATTGTACTTTGCTTCTACTACTACCAATAACTCATAGCAGCACCTAGCTTCCTGAGACCAAAACAGCTACATACGCTCCTCGACTCTAATCTATCCAAACGGTCACTCTTTATTCACTCCCGTGAAGCTCGAATTTCCTTTAAATCTTTTTTTACGACCTCTTACAGCTCCGTTTGCAATCTTTCATCCTTCTCCCGTCCCTAGAGCTAGACAATTTTCCTAGAAAACATCTAGCATATAGCATATCTGCCTCAACCTTTTCAAAGCACCGACGTTTCAATGCCATACTTGACACTGTCTAAAAAAAAAGAAAAAAAGTGCCTTGGCTATTCTACAACCTTTCACTTCATCCACCATTTTACTACTAATGCTACCCAGATAAATGAAAATATCCACTTGGTTGCTTTTCTCATTACCTAATATCGCCTCCTCAACTTAATTTATTCCCAGTTTTGGCGATTTGTTTTTCCTTTGGCTAACTTTTTATCTAGGACACTCAAATCATTTGAACAATGTAAGTCTAGGAGGTTTTCATCACCGCATTTGGTACCGTTTTCTCGCATAGCCTTTGCTGTGCTGCTTATCCATCGAAATTTGGATCACGCTTTCAAGCCAACCCTGGATTGTATTGAATCAATCAAGAGATACTGAATTATGAGGTTGGCATACGTCCTTCCATCTCATCTACCATTTTACTAATAATGCCGCCCAGGTAAATGAAGCTATCCACTTGGTTGCTTTTCTCATTACCTAATATTACCTCCTCGGCTAAATTTATTCCTAGTTTTGGCGATCTGTTTTTTATTTGGCTAACGTTTTGTCTAGGACACTCAAATGATTTGAACAATGTAAGTATAGGAGGTTTTCATCGTCGCATTTGCTACCGTGTTCTCACATAGCCTTTGCTGTGCTGCCTATCCATCAAAATTTGGATCACACTTTCAAGCCAACAATAGATTGTATTACTAATAATAGAATTAGACCCTGGCGTCACGCCGGCGCATCAACTGAATGCCCCCAACGAGAGGCCCGGTTGACCGCCACCGAAATGTCGCGATGCCGCTGGCGCACTTCCTCCGGCAGAGGTGGCGGCTGTAAGGGGGGGGTCTTCTCATGGTGATGACTCCATGCCCATACTCAGCCATGAGACCCGAGTACCCCTAAATAAGCCTCAATAAACGAAATGAACCAAGTGAGAGAGACATCTTGACAAAATCCTAATCATCGTAATAAAATATACAAGACAACACAGGTATAAGAAAAACTAAGATTTTATTATTAAAGAAGAGAACTTTTTAGTTAATAGTTATTTCATTATAAATCAATATTCAATAATTATTATTCACAACCAAAGATCAATTCTTGTTCATATAATTGCTTGAAGTAAAATTTATTATTATTAAAGGAAAGCAAGCATTATAACTAATATATTAAGACTAATATGTTCATGCTTAAAAGAATTTAATAATAATATTAAAGAATGGGATATATACCCATTTACTAGGATTTTAACATGATAAATTTAAGAAAGAGCAAGGAACACATTAGACTTACATTCTACATGCATACAAAAAGCTTGAGCAAAGCCATAACCCCAACTGAATTCTCTTGTCAGTGTAACGCTATAAAAAGATATGTTCCCCCTTTATTTGTCAAACAAACGTAGCTAAATTCAATCCTTCTTAGAAAGGGTGTGTATTGCAAAATAATTAAATTGTGTACAAAGATAAATTCATTAGGTTCAAACATACCCTGAAAGGACATTGCCTTAAGCCGGATTCATAGCAACTTGATATTAATTCTAAAATTAGAAGGACACTTCTTACACGGCTTTCGGCTGACTTTGAATGAATTTTGTGGCAATTCTTTATTGGGTCAACCGCAAAGTCGGAGCTTTTAGTTTAACGTGTGGTTAAGTATTTCGATTTTCCTGATTAGAAATCAAGCAGGGCTTGCACTATCCCCGAATTTTTGGAGATTTCCCCGAAAATCTATGTGTCACCCCGAATAAAATTTGGTTCCCCGAATGCCCGAAAATCCCTCAATCACGGTGCCACCCCTAGTGATTTATCTCTTGTAACTATCCCTGCTAAGCATTACTTTGCATACCATAATTCTTCACTACTCTCTTGTTCGTTAACTGTCGTCTCTTGTGTTACTTTGCATAAAAACCAGACAGATGCAATTGCAAATTTGCAATATACATGGATCCTCATATGCTCGTAAGAGTATAGTCTATCTGAAATGATATTAAAGAGTTTCGAATGCAGTTTTCTAATTTCTATAAGATTATTAAATCATTCGTAGTCAAGAATTTGGTTTTTAAGTTGAACTGAACGCATACACTATACAGGTTCAGTTGGATTTTGAAATTGATAGTGAACAGATTGTTGCAACAGCTGAATCGCAAGTTTGCAGAATTTAGTTTTTTTGCTGTTTTTAGATACGTTTTCTTAATGTTTAATACCCAATTATTGAACCCCTGATAGATTAAAGAAAATACTATCTTCTTTCTGAATACTATCTACTATCTTCTTTCCCCCCCCCCCCGAAAAAAAACCTTCTATTGAGACAAAATTTAGCTATAGACTATGTGTAAGGGGAATCGAAGATTGAAACAGAAGTGACCCCAAAAATATGATTTATTAAAAAAATTGTATAGTATTGTCTATAGGGGAAGGGGTATAGGGGGCTATCATTTTTAAATGATAATACCTCAATTTTTTTTATTGAAAGCAGGGATGCCAAAAAGATAATTATTTTTTTCATTTAAAGCGGAGACGGAAGAAAATTATATCAAATGTCCTGGGAAACCATAGAAATATTTTGATAGACCCAGGCCCCCCCCCCCCATTGGAACTTATTCATTGTCTTGGTTATATTCGGATTTCTCATAGGCTACTGGCCTAATTTGGGTTTTGTGTGTGCTCCCTTTTAATTAGATGCCTTTGATCTTATTGAATGCCACGGCGAATCTATGACTCTGTTTTCCAGTAATTTGAGGTATATCTGAATAATTTCGACATTTTTTTTTGTTCGACCTTTATAATTTTTAAATGATAATACCTCGAATTTCTTTTTATTGAAAGCAGGGATGCCAAAAAAGGTAATTATTTTTAATTTAAAGCAGAGACAGTATCCTATCAAAGTGATATCCGGAGAGGGGGTGGGATAGGGATTTGTCATATTTAAATGATAATACCTCGAATTTTTTTTTTATTGCAAGCAGGGATGCCAATTTTTTTGTTAAATTTAAAGCGGAGACGGTATCCCATCAAGGCAGTATCCAAAGGGGGGACGGGTAGGGGCTTTCATTTTTAAATGAAAATACCTCGATTTTTTTTATTGAAGGCAGTGATGCCAAAAAAGTTATTTATTTTCTTAATTTAAAGAAGAGAGGGTATCCTATCAAGGTGGTATCTAGAACTTCTGACTAAATCTGTTATTATTGGTATAATGTAAAGTCCCGATTCTTCAGATAACCACCCACATTAAAGCCTCCGTCGATTATAGTAGAGGAAGGAAAGTTCTCCTAGACCATTCATCATTTTATAAGGGGTTTTCAACATTCACTACAAAATATGGTTTCGTAGTAAAATCACTCATCAGGAGGGATGTGACTTTCTAATCTGTCTCTGTCCTATGGACTTGAGCAGATTCTTGGTTTTGACACCTACATGTGCTCTAATGGATTATCTTGTCTTCACTTATTCCTTACTGACCGTTATGACTCTTTTGGGCTGAACACTCCTGCTTTCACCAGCGACATCATGGCCGTTATAGCCAGATGTAACTTTGCATTCCACCAGCAGGACTAAATTATTCAACATCGTAATAAAGGGATTTGGGATGGTCTTCTTAGTGCATTTTCTGCCCAAAATTAGAGAGCCTTCCTCAAGGAACGTTTGATTCTGTCTGTCAGAATTTATCGAAAATCTTATACCACCTAAGAGAATATAAACATCAAGCAGAGAGGAACCCTGATTAAACGTCAACTTCAAGAGGGCTATCAGAGCGAATCAGAAAGAACACAAACTCTGGTTTTTGTCCAATTGTGAAACAAACGAGTACGATTGATGAAAGTGCGTAGTGGCGCTGTTTTTGTGATTCGTCAATCCAGGCTGTAAAAGAAGAATAATTTTGTCACCAAACTCTAAAATGCTTCTGCAGAATGTTCGAGAAGAGTAATTAAAGAGGCGATACCATCTTGAAAAAAGATTTCCAATCCATCCCTCCTGACTAACGGGAATAGGATTCAAGATTCCAAGACTGAGACTGAAGTTCCTATGCCGAGTTTTCAAATCCTGATGGCCACGGCAAGATTGTTCCTGGCTTTCCTCCTGCTACCGCTCTTGTTACCGTCCTTGGCCGGATCAACAGCTCTGTTCTGAAAGCTTGGCGGGCTTTACAGCACCTTGATGTAACCAAATCATTCGTTCTAGATAAAAAAACATGCTATTCGAAATGCAAATCGTTTTCACGTAACCATAAGTAATGCTCTGACCTTTATAAGGTGTAGGAGGTGGTACCCCATCTCATGTAGTGGTAAATTTTGTTCGTTTTAAGTTTGACTTGATTATTCATTTTAGTTCTGATCGTTTTAGGATTCATTTATTTATCTACAGTGCCTTCTAGTTTACCTGTTGCTAGGGTATCAAACCAAATGGAGAAATATAAGAGCTTAAAATACGGCAAACCAACAACATCAACAAGTGTATCTATATAGCCTATGGCTTTATGTATTTATTATAAAAAAGGGGGGAGATTGAGAGTGCAGTTAAATTTGGAGGAATTGGGGGCTCTGAAAATCCAATAAATAGAATTGTTACCTGGAGAAATTAAACTTTTTTAAATGTATGCAAATTAAAAAAGGAGTACCTCACACTAAATAGCGCCTTCTGCTTTACCTCACTGAATGATCCCCATAGAATGATTGTCCTATTTGCTCCCCCACCCCCAGGCTAAAAGACAAATCTTCCGGTAGACGTTAACACTTTATCATCCGCAAATGTAGTTGTTATAGCTTTTGTTAAGTAGAGCCTTAATAGAAGAACATCCACAGTATCAAAAGTCTTCCTTGGACCAATGAAAGTCGCCGCAGGGATAAGTCCTAAGTTGAGTGTCCTATTTACCACGTCCATAAGGTGATGCTTTTCATCCAATGTTGAATGACCCTTACGGAAACCGAATTGTCCTTCGTAAAATATTCCTAGTCCGTCAGGATAGTCGTGCAGCTTCTTGTTAAAAACTTCTTCATACAACTTGGAAATCTGGGAAGAAGCGATATAGGTCTGTAGTTTGATCGGTTTGATCTTGTGGAACTTCCCAGTTTCGAGTGATAAGTCCATGAGGAACACTATGCAAGGAATTAAACAAGGAAGGACATACTTCTGGGCTTTTAAATTGTATTTTGATAACTTGGATATACATAGTGTCTTTTTTATTTAGCTCTACCCTCCCCCCCAAGTCATAGTTCACCTGCCACTTAGCCCTCATCAACACTTTCTGGAAGTTTCAACTATATTTCATATCCTACTTAACTGATAGATTGTATGTCCCATAGGACCTTATAGTGCAAAAATATATGGTACGATTAAAGACGAGACTCTTTAGTCCCTCCCCCATGCCATCAATTCAAAGTTTGAAACCCTTTAAAACCCCAAACAAAGTTTCCCCTTTCCTCTCTCCAACAATACCTGAAAGTTTCGAATTCACCTTACTCAAATGTGCTCCTCCTTTCCAGATTACAACCTTGGACGGCCCTGGGAATCTTGGCCTTTCAAAAGATTCCCAAGTTCTCCCAGCTGATTGGACAACCAAGACCAAACATGGCCGCATTTTCTACTAAAGTCTCTTTGTGAAAATGGGCGGTTTACGTAATAGGGTCATTACACCCTGGATGGGGGGGATGTCGATTTTGGACGCCCTTTTGACATTGTTAACAAACAAATTATTGCAAAATTTCGGTCCAATATCACGGGGCTTAGGAGGACAGGTAAAGGGAACAGGAAGAATGGTGGTTTCCCTTCAATCAAATGAGCCCTCTCAAAAGTTTCTACGGCCACCCCTTCCATACGAAGTAACCGGGGATTTTTTTTTTACTCTTTTCTGGTCCTTTACTGGGTCCGTTCGGAGGGGGGGTCCAATATTTTTACCTTCTCCATTTGGGTTCCTCAGCCCTAGGATTCAACGATGCGGCACAGATTTTGAGTCGATGGAGCAAAAAAAAGGTTTTTTGGCCTTTTTTTGGGGAGAGGGCCCATGCATTGGCCCTCCGCAACAAACATAACAAAAAATTTGATTGTTTTGACCCAGAAAATGATCCCTGAAAGTTTAAAGCCAATCACGCAAACAATATCAAATCCCCCGTTTTCTATTATAAAACCTATGCGTAAATAATTGGCAGTTTTGCGCTATTTAAAGCCTTTGCTCCGGAGCTGTGGGGGTCATGTCATCCCCAGGGGCATATTTGTTTAACCTTTCGAGTTTTTGACAAAACAACTATCTTAAATTTTGATCAGTTGGTCTTGGGGGGTTGTGGATATACTGGGTAGCAAAAAATAACTCGGGAGGTGAGATGGTTGTCCCCCAAACATTTTTGACTCTCACGGGCATCAGAATTTTCAATTTCGAATTGAATTAGTCCCCTCCGAATTTTTTACGACTACTCTCGCCATACGAAGTGGCCGGAGGAAATTAAGGGATACATTGAAGGCATATGATTCTTTACTTAGGCAACGCTAGAGTGCCCCCTCTGGTTTTGTCGTTTTGAATATTTTGAATCTAGTAACAGAGTATGCTGCTTACGTATTTCTACTTCCCTATCTACTAGCTCTCTGTGTCTCTATTTTTATTTCGTACGTTGTCGCATAACACCACTTTTTTGCTAATTCATTTTATATCAGCTTTGTTTTGCCATCTTTCGTATTTTTGAGGCAACTAAATTGGTTTAGAAGTCCCTCATTCGTCAAATCAATGCTCTAGAATAGCTATCGGATTCTTGCTTGCTTTCAAATAAATATTTTCTTTCGTTTCTTAAAACGATAATCTAATTGGTTATCCTTGGTTCCAATTGTGTCATGTTTTATTTTTGGTTGATAAGAGACCACGTCGTAAAAGCAATTTATATGCTTTCAGTTGTATTTTATGTGTTAAAGGAGACACAATGGATATAGATCACCTTACATACTATGTTATTCTCTCTGTTGTCATAGTAGTTTTGACTTATCAATATCTGAAATGGAAGAAATTCTGTAGCCTTATCGAGAGCGCAGCACGGGGCATGAACCCTTTACCAATTCTTGGAAATGCTCTTGAAGTGAACTATGGGGGTGCTGATTACCGGGTAGATTTAATGTTAGCTGTGCCCAGAGACATGGGGTATTCAATGAGTCGCCTCTGGATTGGGCCGTTTCCAGTTATGATGATTTTTAATGCAAACGATGCAGAAATTGTTTTGAGTAGTAGTAAACATATTGAAAAAGCCAGTGAATATAAATTTCTCCATTCATGGCTTGGTACGGGGCTGCTCACTAGTGGTGGCACAAAATGGCATGGTAGAAGGAAATTATTGACTGGAGCGTTTCATTTCAAAATTCTTGAGGACTATATTTCGATATTCAATGAACAAAGTGAGATATTAATTTCGAAAATTGATGAACATGTTAATAGTGGCAAAGCCTTCGATATGTTCCCATACATAACCAGATGCGCTCTAGATATCATATGTGAATCGGCAATGGGAAAAACCGTGAAGGCCCAAGAGAATTATGACTCACCGTATGTCAAAGCAGTTTATGCCATGAGTAATATATTTATGAATAGAGGCACTAAACCCTGGTTAAGACCCAATTTGTTCTACCGTTTCTCTTCAGTATATCGCAAGGAAAAGAAATGCCTTGAAATATTGCATGGATTCACGAACTCAGTCATTCAAGAAAGAAAGAAAGTATTTAATAATTCTCAGCGTAAGAGACGTCTCGCTTTTCTTGACCTCCTTCTTCAAGCATCTGATAATGGTAAGGTCCTCTCAGATAAAGATATTCGTGAGGAAGTTGACACATTTATGTTTGAAGGCCATGATACAACCTCAGCTGCTATTAGTTGGTCTTTGTGGCTGATTGGGTTGCATCCAAAAATCCAAGAGAGAGTCCACTCCGAATTAGACTCTATTTTTGATAAAACTGATCCACGCCCTCTAACCATGGATGACCTAAGTAAAATGAAATTTCTTGAGTGTTGTATAAAAGAAGCCCTTAGATTATATCCTAGTGTACCTTTCATAGGAAGAGAATTGAAGGAAGATTTAGTTATTGGTGGTAAAACTGTGCCGTCGGGAGTAACAATGCTTATTATGATTATGGTTATTCAGAGAGATCCCAAGTTTTTTAGTGACCCAGATTCGTTTAAGCCGGATAGATTTTTGTCTGGAGAGGCTAGGAACCCATTTGCTTTTGTTCCGTTCAGTGCCGGGCCAAGAAATTGTATAGGGCAGCGTTTTGCGATGATGGAAGAGAAAGTTGTCCTTTCTTCAATTTTGAGAAGATTCCGAATCGAAAGTGTCAATAACTTGAGTCGAATGACTTTCCATGCAGAACTTATCTTAAGATCTAAAAATGGTATCAAAGTGAAGCTCCATGGCCGATGATTATTTCTTTTTCTTTCTATTTTGGAATTACCTGTATTTATTTGCTTTTTCTGTTATTAATTAAAACTGTAATTTTTTCTTTTATAATGGAGGTTTTATCAGATAGGTATTGAACCGCTGAGATGAGAAAAAGCAAAAAAAACAACAAAAAAAACATACACCCATCAGAGTCAACACACGAATGCAATTAACAATTGTGAGTACATACCTCATTATGATTAATTAAAAAAAAAATCAAAAAAAGAAATTTTTCAATGAAACGTAAAGATCTACTTGAAAACCTAAGATGAGGAGATATAAAGTCCTTTAATAACACAAACTTAAAACGAATAGAAACTACTATCACTGCATAGATTAAACCCAAAGTGAACAGATATTAAAACAAATGATCACATCAAACGTATGGATAATAGATGCTGCTATAGATGAGTAAGGGAATCCTAAAACGAACAAAAATTAAAATGAATAATCCAGGTCAAATTTACCAATTACAATGGCTACATTGTTATCCTTCCCAGCCCTCCCACTCCAAAAATGGTATCAAAAAGTGCCATTTCTGATGCCATATGCACTGTAATATGGAGTTATTAAGACCAATTTATTAGAAAAAGCGTGGAGATATGACTAGTAGCCTTTAAATTAGCCATTAAGCATCTCTCAACGATCTTGTAGTAGCTGTTGGCCGTGGCTGAAGAAAAATAGAATAAAAATAAAAAGGAGACATCACTGCTAACCATGCAAACAAGAAATTTTCTTTGTTATACAAAATGGGAGAGGGCTCAAAAGCTCCAGTTTCTCGTTCAAGACTGTGGAAAATTCATTGACGATCTTGGCGTTTGCATATCCCGTCGTTTTGGGCTTTGGCTCTCTTATGGAAATAATTGATGTATTCTGTAGCAGAAACCGTCATTTTGTTGTGTTGTGATCTCTTGTTACTTAAAAAGGATCTGGATTTTGCAATTTTCTTTCAAATGAGCCCTTTTCTGATATCCAACGACCACTGGCTGTGTACGATCACCCCCTGGGATAAAGAAAATAAAAGAGACATCAGTGCTACCCATGCAGAAAAGTAATTTTCCTTGTTGTTCTTGGTGGGGACTGTGAGTCCCCAGTTCAGGGTTTTCGACAATGGCGATGCCAATGGTGCATCTTTATGCTGATTTGTTTATACGAGAATGAAAACTGCGTAGTTCCTGAATCACCTTTAAACAAAGAATTTTTCTCACCTGATTTTTTTTTTCAAAACAAGCTTTTAAACTTTAATTTAATATGGGCTGTGGTCTGTTCTTTACAAGCTCGCAGCTAAGAACACTGGGGATTTTTCTAACTGATTATCATATTCATCATTCCAGCCTGAAGTCCAAATTCTATATAAAACGTAGAGATTATATCCTTGCCACTTTCTCCCGATAAACTGATGTTGGAGGCATAGAAAAAAAAAAACGACAAAGAAAAAAGAAAATGATTAATACCAAAGGGTTGCTCAAGCAGAACAAGGAACTAATTACTGGCGATGTGAAATCCCTTATATTTATTGTAATTAACAAATAATAATAATTATTGCTCCGTAGAATATGCCCAAAGTCCATACTTAGGGAGGCTTAGGTTAGTTCCACATGCTCTGATGTACAGTTTAATCTGTTAATCTGACATGCTGACTTTACAGCCTGTCGAATTATCAAAATTTCCGGATTACTGAGGCAAAAAATTCTGATTATGGGAATTGTATAAGATATATATATTTGTTCATGCTCATTTTACATAGGTTAGATGCTGGTTAATGTAAATGAAGGTTGTTGGTAAAAAAAAAAAAAAAAAAAAAAAAAAAAAAAAAAAAAAAATCTTATCTCACTTGAAATAATGTAAAAGTGTCTTTTGTTGTTTCTTCTGAAGAAAGACTACTGTCACTTTTTCTTGAAGTTTTTTTTTGTCTACTGAGAACAGTTTCTACATCAACGTTGAGCTACTGAGACTAACGTAAAAGCAAATCAGCAGCTGACAAGGCCTTGTCACACATAGCAGTACAGAAATTTGCTGCTTTGTACTGTTTCCTACCGGAAGCAGGGTACCAAGGTCCTTGAGAGCTTGTCGGAATACCGAACGAGTCAAATTGGTAAGTGTCGGATTATCAAGATTGGACTGTACCAGCTAACCATATACTTTGAAATTAATTTTATTCGGTAATAATTATGTTTTTTAGTCTATGATCAAACACCAAAAGAAAAGAAAAAAGAAAAAGAAATAGGAATTGTCCTAAATGATGAAACGTTAATCATTAAAATCGCAGAAGTATTGCTGCAACCTTTAGCCGGTATCGCAAGCAAAAGTGTTGCGGGAGCAGCGAGAGTAGCAGTGTTCTAGGGGCCACTGGTCCACTTGTTGCATACAGATTGAAAATCATTGCGTATTTTCAATTTAAACAAGATGCAATGTGCCTACCCTTCCAATTAAAAGTTGATGGTTGGGGAGTCAGAGATGTCGAAGGGGCTATTTTCCAACTTTGGCTCTCAAATCATACAGATTGAAAATCTTTGTGATTGGAGGGAATGGGGCTGGAGCATGATTGTATGACTGGAGAGAGGGTCGGGAGGAAGTGTTTAGAATCCAAGGTCTCATGTGTACCTCTAAAAGCGAGTAATAAGATTTTTACCTTTCTGATAAAAGGTTGGTGCGGAGAGCGGAGCTGTCGGAGGAATTATGAGCCCACACATGAATGAAATTGTGCAAAATAAAAATCTTTGATCGTTCCGATTTAAAGAATACGTTAAATGCCCTACTCTTCTGCTAAAAATTTGGGAGAAGGAAAGACGGGGAGTGCTGTAGGGACTAAACGTCTATTCGTCTTCCAGTCACATAGATTAAAAAGTCTTGCATGATTCCAGTTCTAACTCACTGCAGCATGCTTGCTTTTGCATTAAAAAGCTAGAAAGGAGCTAAGAAGTTGCTAGGAAACAGCTAGGAATTTTTATTTGCCTCGACTGAAATTGGTGTGCTGAAATAATGAGCCTTCTAATGTTAAATCATCTGTTGATATTAAGCTTACCTTTTGTTCCTGCATTTTTGTTATGTTATCTACAGTTGGCCCGATTGCTACTGCTGATGGAATTATACATTTTAATTTTTAGGTGCATGGTTTTCCTCGTATCATGGGTGTTCTTACCCACCTTGATTATTTTAAAGATAATAAACAGTTAAAGAAGAAAAAGAAATTACTAAAGCATCGTTTCTGGACCGAAGTATATCAAGGTGCAAAATTATTCTATTTGTCTGGAATGGTTCATGGTGAATATCAAAGGACTGAGGTAAAGAATCTTGGCCGATTTATTTCAGTGATGAAATTCAGGCCTCTTCAATGGAGGACAACACATCCATACGTTTTTGGTGAGATTTTTATTTATTTCCGTAAAACTTATTTTTCGAATCTAAGGGCGACAATTTTTTTTCCAGTGAAAGCACCAAACAAGGTATTTTTAATGAGAATCCCTCTAAAAAGGTATTTTTCTAAATCTAGTGGGGGAGGGGCAAAAAATACAGGGGAAAAAATGCCCTCCTCCAATTGACGCCACTGTTTCCCATCCATTTTTTGAAGATTTTTTTTTTTCATTTGTCCCCAAATAAATGACCAAAAAGCACAGCACTAGAAAATGGAATCGAACCAAACATTTTGTTTAGCTTCCTGTTTGATATACAGTAGGTCAAATGAATACATAAGACTATCCCTAGACAGTTTCTGTGAAAAAAAAAAAAAATTCTCAGCCTTCCATAGCACAAACATTCCAAAGCAACGTTTGATCACTATCATGACCGTGGTTTCTAATATTCTAATGTTACTTCACAGGCTTTCTATTCTTACAATCTTTTTCAGCAATGAAAAAATACTACATGTCTTGGCTATTCTAGTTTGTGTATCTTTACTGCATCCACCATCTTTAATAATAATACTTCCCAGTTAAGTGAAGCTATCCACTTGATTGATTTGTTCGTTTCCCAACATCATTTTTTCACCCTCACTCAGTCCTAGTCTAAACGACTTAATCTTCTTAAATTCATCAGCTTTGAGAAAGTCTTCAAACAATTCCAGACTGACTGCTTCTTCTCAGTTCCTTAAAACGCCAGTAACATATCTTGCTACTATGTCATCTGGTTGCATATTCCAAGTCATTGGCAATTTTATCCATAGTCTTCATTTGATGTCCTCTTAACTCAGACTTTAGTGGCTTCTCTACTTCCCTTACTTTCCTCTTATTCGCATAATATCTGTTACTCACGAAAAAAATTATTCCATCCATCTTCTATCTATATTATCAAACTATAAACTTCTCAGTTTCATATCCAACTGTTCTTGGACAGTTACTTTCAAATTTTGATTCTGAAGTCCATCAACGTCCTAACTACATAGAGTGTAGTTAACTTTCTTAAATTTCAGCTTTAAATTAACTCTAGGTACTATTAGATCACAGTCTTTTTGGGAATTTGACAAACAAATTTCCAGGGAAACTCTTTTTTGAGAAAAATGTCGCGAATCCTTGTTTGAACCTTTTCTTTCAGCATATTTTTCTTAAGGCCGTACTATCTTAGTTTTCGCCCTATTCCTCTTTAAAAAATAAATTTTCAAAAATTTTTCTTCCTTTTTGGGTCTTGCTAGACTACAGTCTACACTGTATTAAAATTTGAGCGTGATCACAGAGAAGCTATTACTTCTCCAGGGAGGAGCCTAGAAATTTTTGAACAGTCTGAAATGAAATTTCCTCCGGTTTGACTGAAATTTTTATAAAATTTAGCATCTTCTAAAAGGACATCATCCCTTAAAAATAATAGTGTCTTAGATATAAGGCAAAAATAAGCAAGGGGTTAACAACTTTCGACTATGTATACTACAATTCTTGTCCTATCTCCCTCTTCAATTTTTTAGTTTAAGTATTTGTAGACTACAGGCTACATCTTATTGAAATTTCTACCCTATGGCTATTCCGGCTCATCCATGCCACCACTATTCCCTTTTTTCTCCATACTTTCGGATGTCCACATTATACGAAGTCGAACTGCGCAAAAATATACCACTCGATTCGCTATTCAGCGCACTTTGCAAATATAACAGTCATTGCCGTCGTAAATTCTATTTTGAACTTTATATCGACTATAAAACTATTTCTATTGCCCTCTTTTGAGAGACACTTCTTCTCTGATCCAACTAAAGCTTGACGGTATAGCTTTTAGTCTAAGAATATCTAAAATAAAAAAACTATTTTTTTCGGGAGGGGGTGTATAGGGCAAGGTTCATAGTACACCAAAGCCGAACGTTGCTGATCCCTTGTTTGGTTTTGCCTTAAAGGCCTGTGACGTTCTTTAAAATTTTTGGCGTTGGGGTTACATAGAGCTGAATATTAAATTACGTTTTGATTCCTCCTTATTAGAGGCTGTACTACTGCTAATTCATTGCAGCACCAAGCCACCTGAGGAGCTTGGCCTATACATACGGCACCAAGAATTTTTGTATTTATTGTTGCTGTTTTATATATTATGTCCGTTTTTGCTATTAACCGTCTTTCTGTGGAAGTTATCCCAATGCTATACACTAAGTGAATCAACTTTATGTTTAATAAAAATACAGTGTAAATAAAGCAGAATACCCATCAATAATTGAATTTTCTATCTGCGCCGTCTCAAAGTTAGCAGTGATAATGTACCCCTCTTGATTTTATCTGTATGACAAAGTTGCATATGTTTCGTGGGAAACTTTCAGAGAGGTTGGGGATAAAACCTGTATTTAAGGCCCAATTTCAGCATATACTGACACCACCTTTTTTGTATAATCGCCTAACTTTGACGAAAATATTTTTATCAGGTTTATTTGTTTATTTGAAAAAAGCTAAAAACGAAACACTTATTTTTGTAAAAGGGACATGAAAAATGACCAACAAACAAAATGTCTATTAATTAGATGTGGTTGAGATTTTCAGTCGAATACTGATTTGAGTCAATTTCAGTGAGATGCTAAAAAATATTTTTCTTTGTAAGAGAAAGGCCTTTTTAATTTTTCCACGTCTCTCCAATGCATCATGTTAATCTTTTTTCCTTTTTTTTGCTTTTTTTTACGAGGCAAAGAGAGCTCATTCGATTAACGAACGGAAGTTGTTTAGCGGCAACCTGCTATTTCTGCCTCACCGTATGGTATTGGGCCAAAATTTGAAGATCCGGCGTTCGAAAGATCAAAATAATTTGCCTCTAACTTGACATGATCATTCCAGACCAAGGGGAGAGGCCCCAAATTATCAATCAATCAATATCTTTATTTCCCAAAAAAGCACACAAGGGTTCAATATGGAGTAGATGAGAAGACAAAAAAAAGGAAAAAGAGAGAAGAACACACTAGTTACATTTATAGCGTAAAACAACAGGCAGAACAGACAGAGGAATCGTTGTTACATTTTAGTATAAATGTGGGCATGTTATATTTTATTGGTTTCAGAGTCTTAAAGGGGTTTTCAATCCGCGTGATTGAAATGGCCAAATCGAGATTCTTTGCCCGATTATAATTGGACCCTTTGACTGAAAAAGAAAAGCTAGGGCTTAGGGTCTGTTCTCCTTTAATCACCCCTCCCCATCGCTTCAATTTTGTATCCGTAAAAATATTTACTCCATTTTTGAGTAATGATCAATCTGATACTATTTAGGGGATAGTCCTAAATATTTATTTTAATTGTTACAGATAATTTAAGATAGTTGTGTGAATCATATAATTTATTTAAGTATAGTCCTTAATTTCAGTAAAGTAGGTGTTTCAATATTCAGGCCTTGTAATCAGAGGCTGATATTGGTATATATATGTCCAACATGTCGACACCTTAGGCACTAACAGCCAAATATTTTGAGTTTAATTCAGCCTTTACCGAAAACCTAATATTCATACAGTTTTTTATGTAGTTTTTCTTTCTTTGGATACCAGTATATTTTTAACAATCAATTTAGTTGTTTTTTTTATCTTAAATGTAAAAAACTTTATTATGGTACTTCCCTTTAAATCTGTTTTTTACGGTTTTATTGAAAGTCAATTGGCTAAATTAAATTTTACATTTAAGCCATTATTTGCTTTTCAACAAAGCGCTAATGGTGCTCCAGCCTTTGGGGGAGGGGATTAAGGTGCATTCTTTTGTTTTGGTAAAATTTCTGCACATAAACATTTCTGACAATTCATTTAGTTTAACTATTTTAAAAAGGACATTTTCGTTTTTTTTTCTTTTAGATCTATTCCTTTCAAATGTGTAGAAAATAGAGTAATTAAGCAAGAATGATAAAAAGAAAAATGTTTAATAGATCTATATCGTTTTCAGTAAAGCATTGACGACAGTTTAGCTTTTCGTGGAGTTTGTGGCGTGGCAATACCATACTTATTTGTGCTTTAATTTCTCGATGCAAGGCGTTCCAAACAATTGTTAAAACGTTAGTTTCTCTATTTCAAAGACCTTTCTTTCGTCACTGTTTTGTTCCTTTTAAATCTATTCATTTCAAATGAATATAAAAACCAAACGACTTAAAAAATAAGCAAATAACTGTCTATTCAATTAATACATTTAGTTTCCCCTGTGATATGGGAATGATTAAAATATGTGCTGTGTTTATAGTTGATCGTTTAGAAGACATAACTCCTCCTCAAGATCTTCATTTGGACCCAAAATGTGATCGTACCGTTTGCTTTTATGGTTTTGTTAGAGGAGTCAACTTTAAGAACCACTGCGGAGTTCATATTCCAGGTTTGTAATTCTTTTATAGTATGCACACTCAGCATCATGTTCTTTAACTTTTATTACAAAAATGTATTTCATTATAGTCTTGTCTTTTTATTAATATTATCATAGCAGTAAACTTTAATGCTGCGGCAATTATCTCAGTATTCGTTTATTTTGATTTATAAATCTTGCTTCGATTAGTGACAGTCGTTATTATTTTTTCGCCTTAAGTTGTTAACCAATTTAGAAGCCATAATAATTAAATACCTATTATACTGCTTGAAAGTTGGCAGTGGGGCTGGTGGAGAATGGGTGTTCGTTTGGCAGAGGGCTAGCAGAATGAGACCAGCCTGCTGGTTAGTATTATAGTTCAATTTTTTCCATTACTCTTCATTTGTTTGTGTCTTTGTTTATGCGTGTTGTGTATATGATCAGTTGTTTTCAATTAATTCAACCACTTGGCGCAGGTCAGCTGACTATCTAGCAGCGTTTTTTTTTCGTTTTTTTTTAGATTTAATTATGCGTTATAGTATGAAAGGATTCACACAGCAGGGATTAGATAATTTGATCGATTTAAATCTAACTTAATCTAAGCTTGATAAATATTTCTTTTAATTAAATTGAAGGCAATTAGTTGGTTATAAAGTAGGTTTTTTTTTCGTACTTTGTTCAACTGAACAAATTTTATTTGTTCTTGAACAAAAAGTGATCTTTTATTCATGTTTTTTTTTTCTTTGGGGTTTATTCGGTACATGTTTTTACTGCCTGATTTCGCCCTCTATTATATATGATAATTTAAAAACTCACTTCGTCACATTTATTCGTTTCTGTGTATTATTATTGTTCAATTTCTTGTATTATTTTTAACCTACGAGCTTAACTTTTGTTGTGCTGCTGATTTTTTTTATTATTTTGATTTATATAATAAATTATTATGGTACTACTACTACTTATGGTTGTAAATTAAAGGGAATTTTGAGCTGAAAAATCTTTCTCGCTTTCCTACTCATTTTTGTAGAATTGTATCTAATGTAAAATACTTCACTCTTTTTTATTTAATATGATAAAAACTAACAAAATTATGATATACATATTTAAACAAGTTTGATGTGTTAGTACAGAAATATATTCTTCTCTTAAAAAGCAGTTTTTATAATGCGCAAGCCTTAGTTGAGATGGAACTGAATATGACTATAATTTGCTAGTATTTTCATATTTATTTATTAATGTCAAACGCGGTAAACTTCACAAAGCTTCAGGCACGAAAATATAATAACCATCTTAGAAAAAGCTGACATAAACTCTATGACAACATCCTCATCACAAGAACGACTACCAGAGTAAAATTATTCTCCAAAGGGAGCTCTGTGGAGGTTGATATTATTTTAAAGGCTGGACCGTGCTAGTCGCAACAGATCTGACGGGAGTGCGTTCTGAGTGTTCCACACACGGCTGGATTACGAGTTTTTGCGGAATGTGTTTGTTAGTTGAGCTCTGTAACCTCAGAACCGAATACAAGGTAGCTACGCTCTCTGCACTCTGTAGTGGTAAGTTAGATGTCTTATGAGTTTGGTGACCGTACGTTGCTCTTTCTTGACTCTTATTGAGTGGAAACATTTCAAGTTTCATGAGTAATAGTCAAATATTGGATGTACAATGGAGACATACAGTGTCATCAATGAATGAAGGTAGAACTAGAAGAATATGCACTTTAGAGATAAATGATTGGTAATATGCCAGATGGGCGACCTATGATACATGATTCTGGAGCTTGAGACTTGAGTCGAAGCAAGCCTCAAGGTCACGAATACGCTTGAGATTGATTTACCATCAATAAAGTAATGGTAATGTTAAAAAAGTCTACTCAGACAGTGCACAGCGTTACTCTCAGTCTTGTTAACAAACATCGGGATTTTCGTGCTCTACTGACACAGAGCATTCAATTATTCTTGAAGTAGCGAAATCTTATGTTCATTCGTTACGGATCTCTATACCTTCACATTATCTACGATAAAGGCAGAAGATCACCGGTTCAAGCCTGCTGTGTTGTCTAGCTTCACTTATTACTGGCAAAGTATCTCCTACTTACAACGTCTTGGGTTCTGCGTAAAGGTAATCCGTTATCCATGCTTTAGTTGGAGAAATTTGTCGAACGCTTTGAAAAAGTCAAAATAAATACGCTCAAACTTAATATCATTATCCGCCTTTGAGTGGAAATCATTAATTACTTCCAGAATTTGAGTTTTGAAAGTAGGCCGTTTGCGGAACCCTTGCTGAGCAGGGTGCCATAAGTTGTTTGTCTCAGAATGTGCCAGGATTCTGCGCACCAGAACTTTCTACATAATACGGGGAAAAATAAATGTCTGTAAATCGGTCTGTTTAAGTGGGATGTTAATTTAGTTAATTTTTAAAGTTATTTCAAAGGAAGTTCCTGCCCAAATCCCGATTACTGTTTGCACTTGCGGAAACTTGATGTTCTTTAAGAAGCCCGGCAACTTGTTAAACATCTTGTGCTTCAAAATCTTATATATTGAGAAATATTAACAGTTCCGTCTTGGACGTTCAGTGGCGTTTTGGTGTCGTTTATAATTAATTTTGTCCGTGATATACTCCACACTGTTTTGTGCTGGACTATTTTTAATCCTGCCTGTAGAAATCTCACGTCAATAGTTGCTTCACCTGTTCCGAAACTAGTTTTGAAAACTATTCTGAACTTTAATGTGTAAGAAATCTGACTGTTTGAATAGAATGTAGCATGTCTTGAACAATATAATTAAAATAAAAGAATTTCAAAATGGAAAATCTACAATTAACATAGCGCAGTAGATTGTTTGAAATTAGCTAAAAAAAAAGAAAAAAAAAGGTACTACCTTTCGCCATAAATACTGTCATATAGTCTACTATAAAGCGGAATGAACAAAGGAACAAAACAAAAACCTATTGATAGAATGCAGCTGTATCTCAGTTTTGACGGAATGGATTTCCTTTTTGGGATGTACCTTTCCTTTTCTTTCTAATATTTTGGCCTTTGGCAAAATAGTTTACACAGTTTTTATAATTACACAAATATTAACACAGTTTTGTCTTGTTTTGAACCTTTTAATATTTACTTTTTATTAAAGAAAATTATTGGTATGCCAATGGTTTGAAAGGGTTATGTACCTTAAGCTCTTTTTTCCCTTTAGGTTGCGGTGATCTACGTGTGCAGGATATGGCTTTCCTACCTGATCCTTGCCCACTCCCAGAAAAACTGAAGAAACGAAGTTTAGTTGACAAAGAAAAATTAATATATGCACCTATGTCTGGTGTTGGAGGCATTGTTTACGATAAAGATGCAGTTTATATTGATTTGGGTGGAAGTCATTCTCATAAGGATCAAAAGCTGGTAAGGATGAATTTATATGCTAAGAATTCAAGTATGATTGTAGTTTCAAAAGGCTTACCTTCACCTCTTAAGTTATCAATGGAGAATGCTAAGTTTATTTGTTCCGTCTATTTTTGGCAGAACTTTGCATCTACGTGTGATTAAAAAAAAACAAAAAGGGGTCTTCTCAAATGAAAGTATAGAGCGACATTAAAGTTTAAAACGAGCAGAAATAATTTTGTATATGAAATGGGCTGCCGATCTCAGTCCCCTACTCTTTATGCTAAAGTTTGACTTTTTGTCCAAATATCAAAACAAGTACAATAAACTCTCACGTAAAGAATGAGGGAGGGTGGAGGAGTGGGCAACCCCCTCATATACGGAATGATTTCTGTTAACTTTAATTGTCAACGTTGCGTTTTATTTTTGTTTGAAAAAACCTGTTTCTCTTTTTATTTACTTTTTGTTCGTTTTTGAAACCATACCCGAAATGTGAGGAGAGCTACAGCTCCATCAAACCTGGCTCTTCAAATCAAGTTTCAGCTTTTGCAGAACAATGCCTCGAGAAAACAAACTTTTTCTATTTTAGTGCATTTGCTTTTACCATTTGCAAAAAAATCTGTTTACTTTCTTTGATAGCGTAGCTTGGGTACACTTACGCTATTTTGATTTGGTTAAATTTTAAGAGCAGAAGTAGCCTCAAAAGTTTGAACATAATACTCTCAGTCGTTTTTGGGATACTGCTGAGATGCCTTATTGAGAATTAGTATTAACACAGTGCATTTTGATTTAATCTTAAGGCAACATTTAGTTTTTAAACATAATAGGCAAATGGGAGGGTGGGTGTGGGAGGGGGTCGAAGATTGTGATAGCATTTTTCTTCTAAGGCATTTTGTCTCTCTTCTTCACTTTCATTTCTGATTCGTTCTGATCTTTGCTGTTCCTTGTCTTCTAACAGCACAATTCTTTGTTTTTTCACTCAATTTTTGACACGTACTGATACTCGCTTTCTGGCGATTGACATAAGTAAGCGTTTAATTCAGCTGATGGAATAAGCTTTAGCGAAAGTCCTATCCTTGTATGGTATACAAGATAAATACATTAAAGTGATTAGTGCTATGTACGAAAATAACATTACTGTGGTTAAGGTAGGAAATTAGGTCATTAGCTGGTTTCGTGTTAAATCAGTAGATAAGCAGGGCTGCGTTCTATCCCCATTTATATGGATCACTTTGATGGTCTTTGTCCTAAGGGCCACAGCAAAGGCAATGGAGAAACAAAGAATCAATTTGGGAAGTAAAACTCTCCTAGAATTAAATTATGCTGATAATCTAGGCATTCTAGATGAAAATACTAGCAAAATGAATGGATTTTTAGAGGTTTCGCGAGTTCAGGATGCAAGAATAGGTTTGAAAAGTAACGTTAAGAATACTAAGTTGCTAAGACTAGACTTGGACTAGGACTAGGTGCAAGAATAGGCTTGCGTTGCGTTGTGAAAACAGTTGCGTTGTTTAAGGTATCTTTATAGGTTTGTACTGGGTTTTGCGCCACGTTTTGTTGGCGTCGAAGATTGTGATAGCATTGATCTTCTAACGCATTTTTTTTCTCTTCTTCACTTTCATTTCTGATTCGTTCTGATCTTTGCTGGTCCTTGTCTACTAACAGCACAGTTCTTTGTTTTTTTCCTCCATTTTTGACACGTTCTGATGCTCTCTTTCTGGCGATTGCTTGTAATTCTCACTACCGCTTATCTTTTAACCGCATATTTCCTTGTTCTGGTTGTGGCGTATCTTTTAGCCGCATATTTCTTTGTTCTTCGCTTTTGTTTTTCAGTAGTTTTGATTCTTGCTGCCACTTATCTTCGAACCGTATGTTAATCTGTTCTTCACTTTCGTTTCTGACTCGTTGTAATTGTTGCTGACGGAAGTATTCTGACTGTATATATTGTTTTTTAATTTTCGTTTATTATTACTTTAAACATTTTTTCAATACCCTTTACCTTAGATTGTTCTTGCCACGTTTGAGGGTCTAGGTTTTTCAATTGTCCTCTAGGTGTTATGAAACTACTTAAAAGGTCTTTTATAAATAGACCCATTCAACTTGGTATTTATACTTAGCTATGTTCATTTTGTAATGTTGCATGTAATTGAGGCAAAATTCAGTTTTGCCATAGTCTTTTGTCAATTTTCATAGTCTATTGACATAGTCTTTTCAGGGAAAAAGAAAATAATACTTTAAATCTTTTTGTTTTTTTAAGACTTTATAGTTTGGCCTGCTTATTTGTATGATATAGAAAACCGCTCAGCTGTTTAGTGCAGACATCACCGTCTTGAATTAAAAGACGAAGATAGTAGAATGTGATTCTGCCCAACACATCTAATAGTTGACCAGAAATGGAAAATTTAAAATCATTCACAAAAAAAATCTGCTTATTTTATTTGACAAACTGGATGCACTTACACTTTTTATATTCGGTTAAATTTTAAGAGCAGAAGTAGTAGAAGTAGTTTAATAGCAGAACTAGTTGCCCTCCAATCACTTTTGACTATTAAAAAGAGCACTAGCCCTTTGAATTTCCAATTGAATGAGCTTTTTTTTTAAGTTTATACGACAGCGCCTTCTTTAAAAACCTTATATGCCCCCAGGGCATAACTTAAAACCCTTGCCCTGAGGGCTGTGGGGGAGCATCCTCCTCAAAAACATATTTTATATCTGGAAATCAACTACGCTGAACAAAATGGCGATCTCAAAATTTTGATTGGATGTGTTTGGGGAAATGGTGTGTGTGGGGGGGTCTAGTTCCCTCCAATCACTTTCGACTATTAGAAAGGGCACTAGCTCGAATGAGCATTTTTTTAAGTTTCTACGACAACGCCTTATAAAAACCTTATATGCCCCCAGGGCATAACTTAAAACCCTTGCCCTGAGGGTTGTGGGGGAGTACCCTCCTCAAAAACATATTTTCTATCTGGAAATCAACTACACTGAACAAAATGTCTATCTCAAGATTTTGACTGGTTGTGTGGGGGGGACTGAGGGGCGTGGGGGGGGGACTAGGTGCCCTCCAATCACTTTCGACTATTGAAAAGGGTACTAGCCCTTTGAATTTGGAATCATATGAGCCTGTTTTGAAGTATATACGACAACACATTCTGCAAAGATCATTATGCCCACAGGGCATAATTTAAAACCCTTGTCCTGAGGGCTGGGGGGGAGTGTTCTCCTCAAAAACATATTTTCTATCTGGAAATCAACTACGCTGAACAAAATAGCTATCTCAAAATTTTGATTGGATGTGTTTGGGGGAATGATGGGCGCGAGGGGGGCTAGTTGCCCTCCAATCACTTTCGACTATTAAAAAGGGCACTAGCCACTCCAATTTCCAATCGAATGAGCCCTTTCTGAAGTTTTTACGACAACTCCTTCGATACGAAGTGCCCTGGTGTGGAGAAAAAAAAAAACAAAAAAAAAACAACACATTGTGCCCACATCGTTCTTTACTTAGGCAGCGCTAGCGCGCTGCCTGTGAAAATATCAATCCTTCCAATCACTTTCAACAATTAAAAAGGGCACTAGCCCTTTCAATTTTCTATCGAACGAGCCCTTTTTTAGTTTTTACGACAACGCTTTCTATAAATACCTTATATGCCCCCAGGGCAAAAATTATAACCCTTGCCCTGAGGGCTGTGAGGGGTTGTCATACTCAAAGACCTAATTTCCAGAACTTTCAACTACGTTAAACAAAACGGCTATCTCAAAATTTTGATTGGATTTGTTTGGGAAAATGGTGGGCGTGTGAGGAGCGCTAGTTGCTCTCCAATCACTTTCAACCATTAAAAAAGGCATTAGCCCTTTCAATTTCGAATAGAATGAGCTCTTTTGAAGTTTCTACGACAACGATTTCAATAAAAACCTTATATGACCCCAAGGCATAACTTACAACCCTTGCCCTGAGGGCTGGGGGAGGGGGGTTGTCATCTTCAAAGACCTAATTTCCAAAACCTTCAACTACGTTTAAGAAAACAGCTATCTCAATATTTTGATTGAATGTGTTTAGGGAAGTGGTGGGTGTGAGAGGGGGGTTAGTTGCCATCCAATCACTTTCGACTATTAAAAAGGGCACTAGCCCTTTCAATTTCCAATCGAATGAGCCCTTTTTGAAGTTTCTACGACAAGGCTTTCTATAAATTCTTATATGCCCCAGGGCAAAACTTAAAAACCTTGCCCCGAGGGCTGTGAGGGGGTTGTCACCCTCAAAGACATAACTTCCGGACCTTTCAACCACTTTGAACAAAATGGCTACCTCAAAATTTTTATTGGATGTGTTTGGGGGAATGGTGGGTGTCAGAGGGGGGTTATTTGCCGTCCAATCGCTTTCGACTATTAAAAAGGGCACTAGCCGTTTCAATTTCCAATCGAATGATTCCTTTTTGAATTTTCTACGACAACGCTTTCTGTAAAAAAAAAGTTATATGCCCCCAGAGCATAACTTACAACCCTTGCCCTGAGAGCTGTGGGGGGAGTTTCATCCTCAAAAACATAATTTCTGGAACAAAATGGCTATCTAAAAATTTTTATTGGGTGTGTTAGGGGAAATGGTGGGTGTGAGAGGGGTGTTAGTTATCCCCCAATCACTTTTGACTATTAAAAAGGGCACAAGCCCTTCTAATTTCGAATCGAATAAGCCTCTTTTGAAGTTTTTAAAACATCTCTACCTATAAAAACCTTATATGCCCCCAGGGCATAACTTACAACCCTTGTCCCGAGGGCTCTTAGCGGGTTATTATGCTCAAAGACCTAATTTTTAAAACTTTTAACTACGTTGAACAAAATGGATGTCTAAAAATTTTGAATGGATGTGTTTGGGGAAAAGGTGGGCATGAGAGGGGGGTTAGTTGCCCTCAAATCACTTTAGGCTATTAAAAATGACACTAGCCCTTTGAATTTCCAATTGAATGAACCCTTTTTCAAGTTTCTACGACAGCTTTCAATAAAAACCTTATATGCCCCCAGGGCATAACTTACAACCCTTGCCCTGAGGGCTGTGGGGGAGTGTCATCCTCAAAAATATAATTTCCGAACCTTTCAACTACTTTGAACAAGATGGTTATCTCAAAATGTTGATTTGATGTGTTTGGATAAATGGTGGGCGTGGAATGAGTGTTAGTTGCCTTCCAAACACTTTTGACTATTAAAAAAGGCACTATCCATTTCGATTTCCAATCAAATGAGCCCTTTTTGAGGTTTCTACGACAACGCTTTCTATAAGAACCTTATATGCCCCCAGAGCACAATTTACAACCCTTGTCCTGAGGGCTCTGGGGGGGGGTGTCATCCTTAGAGACCTAATTTTCAGACTTTCGAACTATGTTAAACTAAATGGCTGTCTCAAAATTTTGATTGTAGGTATTTAGGGAAGTGCAAGGCGTGAGAGGGGGGTTAGTTGCCCTCCAATCACTTTCGACTATTAAAAAGGGCACTATCCCTTTGAATTTCCAATCGAGTGAGCCGTTTTTGAAGTTTCTACGACAACACTTTCTATAAAAACCTTATATGCCAGTTATGGGCATAACTTACAACCCTTGCCCTTAGGGCTGTGGGGGAGTGTCATGTGTTTGGGGAAATGGTGGGCGTGGAAGGGGTGTTAGTTGCCTTCCAATGACTTTCGACTATTAAAAAGAGCACAAGCCACTCCAATTTCCAATCGAATGAGCCCTTTTCGAAGTTTCTACTACAACTCCTTCGATACGAACTGCCCTGGTCTGAAGAAAAAAAAAAAAAAAATAATACATTGTGCCAACATCGTTCTTTACTTAGGCAGCGCGATTGCGCTGCCTATGATAACCATATTGAGGGATTGAAAATCATACCGAAGTAGTAAGATGCGAAAATACTCCACCAGTGATGACACATTTGCACTCAAATGGGGCATTTCTCTTCCTAAGATTTTTTTGAAGGATCGTCCGCCCCCTAAAAAATTAAGGTTTGGTCTTTTTCTTGAATATTATCTGTAGATTAAAATTCTGCTCATTTTTGTGTTTTCTAGAATATTCAAACAAAATGTTTTTCCTATTTTGCTGATTGTAACTATCTTATCAGTGACAAACGTAATATTGTTGATGTTTGCTTAAAAATAACCAGACAAAATAATGTTTATATAGAATCTGGAAGCGGAAAGATAACTATATTAAAAGATAATAAAATGTTTATTTTAGATTTTCTATTTTTAGATCCAAAGATAAGATTTTCCCAGAAAAAAACCTATGGTTCAGATTTTTAGAAGTTTGATTTTGAACCCAGATATAATCCACAAGTAGAATATTTTTCTCATCCTTGACAAGATCTTTCTAATGCATTGTTCTTTTTTTTAAACTGACTGAAATGTCGAAAAGTATAATTGCAGCACTTCATCCCTTCACTACAGTACAGTACTTCCACCATCTTTGCGCTCTCGGGATATCCCTGAATTTTGTCTGTTGGCACAATTTTTACAAACGGCTGCGCTATTCCCTAATAAACATTTGACAACAGTGTCTTCCCTACATGGCGTTCCTTTTTTCATTTTTGGAATTGGATTGAAAACTGTTCACTAACCAACACTTAAATGAAGCCCATAAATGAAAAGGTTCCGTGTGTCGCATTAAAAAAAAAATGAAGAGGATTGGAATGTTGTTTCTTTTGCTTCAAAACTGTTTGGTTTTTTGAAAGAAAATCTATATTTCTTCTGGAATCCAGATAAGGATTTTGAAGTGTTCTTGCCAGGCACAATTAACCAACATGAAGCAGGTCTCACGATAATCTAGCAAAATAATCTTCTGTCTTCCTTTGTTAACGGCTTGATTTTTAGTAAATCACTTTTCCGTTGCTTTAACTTTAAGCTTGAGGAATTCCCTTGTGTTCTCTGGAATTAACACTAGGAAGATCTGTTGAAACGACTGATTTTTTATATTTTTTTTTGTAAACAAAGAAACCTAGCAATATTTTTTTTAGTGAGTATACAGTATGAATGGTAAATTCCGGCAGATGGTGTTTCGACAAGGTGTTTTTTTTTTTTTTTTTTTTTTTTTTTTTTTTTTTTTTATAGAAATAACTTGTGCACGCCTTTTTGGGAAAAGGTCTTTGGTAGGGTAAGCTTTTTGCATATTTTCAGGGCTCAAAGAAACGCTGGAAATCTTCATGAACAATGAAATCCCTATGCCGAACATGACTGGTTTCTGTTCCGACAATACAAGTTTAAAGAATGGGTGTAACCGTCTCATGTCAAAGCTGATTAGCAACAATAATTTATGGGTCTTGACATGCTTGAGGATGTGCGTTCGACGGGGTTCAATGAATCCAGTGAGGTTTGGCGTAGAGAATGATGAGACCAGGTGCCTCCAGGTTGACCTATCGCTTGCCGGGCTAGCGGCTTCTTCTACTGGAATGTAAACTCGGGCGAAAAATTCGTTGACTTTCTGTTTTTACCTAGTGAGGAACGAGAGTGGCGTCCTCTTGGCCGTTTCTATCCGTGTAGGGTGGTGTCGAAGTCAAACACAACCCGTGCCTGGGTGCCATGTAGCATGCGAAGGAGATGGCCGTACCATTGAACCTCGATTTAACACCGAAATCCTGTCTCGGTTACTGTAATACCAAAATATTCGTGAAAATAAAATAAAATTTCGTTTGTTTAAGACACAAGTTCAATTTTTTGGGGATGTGAAAAAAGAGTTTTTTATGGGATTTTACAAATTTTCCGAGATAGAAATCTTCTTCTCTGTAAGCAAGTTTGTGATATGAACAATATTTTAAGATTATCTAAGTATTTACATAGCCACGGGGAATGATGAGTGTTTACTGTTCCCTGAAATTAAGTAGTATTTTAAGACGCACCCGACTTAAAACATTTCTAATTTGTTCATCCCGAATTCCTTATCAAAATTTATTTCATTTCTCCCAAAATTTAAAGCTGCTTTTCCCGAAACTTGAAAAATGAAGGTGAAAGCATTTCTACAGCGCCTAGCGTTAATTTTATCCTATTGTGCAGCTCCATCAGTTTCATTCTAAGGATATCGCATTTCCTTGTATTTTATTTCGTTTTGGAATGTAGGTTTTGTTCACATGACAAGCGCAATTTTTTTTCCTTTTTTACCCTTAAGTAATGACAGAATTCTCGTAGCGACTGTCAGATGGGTATAAAAGAATAATTTCTATCCTTCCTTCCTTATAATTGCAATCCATCTTATTTTGGACTAGCCCATTAGAACAGTTACTATTTGTCCACATAAAAAAAAAACTCCCTAATATGAATTGAACCAATTAATGAAACGGAAATATATTCTAAATAACAATTTTTTAAGAAAAAATAGTGTCATTTACTTGCCAGAATGACGTTTAACTTTCTTTTTCCTTCTTTCTTCTTGACAAGCAAACAAAAAAAAAAAAAAAAAAAAAGATTAAGCAGAGGAGTATAAAAATCTGAAATTTATAACTTTTGTAAAAATTTTATTATATTTATCTTATATTAAGATTGTATTACAAATTTTAGCTATTAGATATTTAGGATCTTCAGTTTAAATGCTGTTTTTTTACCACGTAGCATTAACAGTACTTATATTACGGCTATACTGCTTCAAAAACTAAGTCTGGCTTTTTTTTTTATTAAGTCGGGTCCAAATCACAGTGAGACTCCTAGTTTTTAATTTATTTTATTCTGTTTTTCCTCAAGGAGAAAGATGAAGACAAGAACGAAATGGTAACATCAATGGGTGATCTACAAGCCGGTGTTGACGAAAAAATTGCTCAGAGTCAAGTTCAAATTTTCACTGATTCTGCACCAATCACATCTGTGGATGCTGAAAGGTAGGTTAATTTCGGTCCCTTTTTTTGCTGATTTTTTCCGCCAATAAACTTGAGTTTTTTCGCATCCACGATGATAACCTGATGCTGATTGAACTGTTTGTGGTCATGTGGAAAATTATATTTTCTCTTATCACTTACAGTTTTGCCTAAACTTGTTGGAAATTTAATTTTCGGTGAAATTGGGTAGTTTAAATGTTTTTCAGGATGAAGTAAATCTTTTCTTCTTCAAGTACGGCTTTTTGTGCCAATTTCAAGTATAATCATAATTTTTCAAGATTAATGTTTTACAGCAATGTGTTTATCCTATGAGCGTTTTTGATCTTTCTGAAGAATTTTTAATAAGCAGACGCTCTATTTAACTTTCCTTGCTTTCTTGGTGCAACTTTTTATTTTAAATTAAAAAATTTCAACCTAAATTTTTTATCATTCGAAGTTGTAATGTCATATAGTGATCTCATCCCATAAAGCATAGTATAGTGGCAATATCAACTGCAATACCATTTATTGATCTTATGTTCTAACTGTGTTGACCTGTCTTATAGTTGCTAGATTTAGAACCATATCCATTTTGCATTAAATATAAGCCAAGGGCTCCATCAAAAGTAAACCAGAATTCGGTTTTACACGTGTGCTTCACCAGTCACAAGGGAACACAAAATAATTAATTAAAGTCTAAATATGCGTATCTTTTCCAGGTAGTACAAGGGCGTGTCTAGGATATTTGTTCGGGTGGGGGGGGGGGGTACACAGAAAACTTCAAAAACGCATCAAAAATTTGTTTATGTGCATTTTTGTTATATTTTTGCGAGTCAGACAAAAATTCGGAGATAAATGCAAAGCACAAGCAAATGCAAAATCGACTTGGGCTATTACAAAATTTGTTATGTCAGACACCAGACACAACATCAGGATAACTTTCCGGTTTGAAGTGAAGTGATGTTTTGGAAGCACACTCCTAAGTACAGTTGAAGGCACTTAGGTTATATTCGTGGAGGCTTGCGTCATACTATGTGCAATAACTTTGGCTCATTTTTTTCTATTGATTTTACATGCTGAGTTTTTCAATATGAAATAAAAATAATATGTGTTTGTCTCTTGTTCAGTTTCTATGTTTTTCCTGTTTAATTTGCGTTTCTTTTATTTCCTTTTTTTATTTTTATTGTATCTCCTGGTTTTTTCCAATTTCTGAAATTGTTATCCTTTAGTTTTACTTTTTTTATTTCTCAAATTAGCTTTTGAAAGTAAAAACGGCTTTTTTTAAATAATTGAATTCGTCGTTCTCTTTTAAAACGAAATACAAGCTCTAGTCCTGTGTGATATATATACTAATCTTATCCAGTGAATTATTGCTGATAAAATTTTAGTATTTGAATCAAGCTATATCTGATTATCTTAATAAAAAGTTTAATAAAAAGTACGGTCAAAAGTACAAGTACTTGAACGGTAAAATAGGATGACTAGGTCTAACTGGTTTGGGAGGAAATACTGGCAGCAGTGAACTAGTGGGAAGATTAAGGTCCCCCCATGATGTCCTGGGGGTCTCTGGAGGCGCAAGTGGATCTAAGGTCTAAGGTAAGGTTTTTACAAAGAAGAAGTCTTTATGATTTCGTAGCAGTTCCCTAAATGGTTCATTTAAATAGGTTGTTTTTGCCTTTTATTTCATATTTGCCCCCCTCAAAATAATTCACATGCACCTACGTTGTTTGATACTTTTAATTGCCCTTTTTGTAGCTTTTAAAGAGTTTTTTTAAACCGTGTGCAATCTGTGGAATTGATGACCGAAAAACATTCTTTAACCAAATCCTCCCTCTGCTTCGAAAAGACATGCTTTGGTTGTAAAGATCTAATCTTCCATTCCTTTGTAAAGTAGGGATCATGTAGGGAGTTACGAAGATGTCAGATCTTCGTACATTCTAAGTTGTTAAATGTAATTTTTACAGCTTTAGCCCACATCTCCCCGCTAAAGAATACTTTATTGATCCGTCGCATTGGATTTTCGGTCTGGATAACTTCACATCTCAGTCTTCCCTTTCAGAATAATTTAGTAATCCCCCTCCTATAAGTCTTTGATGTGCAACTATGAAATACTGTACCTAAGCGAATCTTTGAATTCAGCTTTTCAATTATTGTCCGTACATGTTGAGAGACGGATTGTGTCACCCAAAAACTGGGAGGTTATATACAAACCTCAGAATTTTTGTCCGATCGTACTTTCGCCTTTTTGGACCAAAATTGTTATCTTGTGGCACGATACGGCCCGAAAACCACCTTACTGTGGAGCAGTTTCTGCATTAGTTAGAAAAGGCACTAGAACTTCAAGCTTCCGTTCTAATGAGCTCTGTGCATATTCTACATGTAAGTTATGGACACAGTCCTCCTTTGAAAAAAAAATGAACCAATAAACATGCATCCATGGCCGCCCTATATATATATATATATATATATATATATATATATATATATATATATATATATATATATATATATATGTATATATATATATATATATATATATATATATATATATATATATATATATATATATATATATATATATATATATATATATATATATATATATATATATATATATATATATATATATATATATATATATATATGTATATATATCAGGTATATAGCTATCATATATGTATACCTATCATGCCTATATATATGTGTATACCTACGTATATATATCATATACCTATGTATGTGTATATATATGATATATATATATATATATATATATATATATATATATATATCATCTGAAAAAGTCCACATAAATGATTGCAGTGTCAGTTGAAATTCATTTGACTTGTGTCTCGTACGTTCCTTTGGGTGGCCTTAGCGTAAACTCCTTAACACGTTCACATATCAGCTTTCTATATGATATCTGGTCGTCTGCTCCTTTCAGAAGGCATAAGAGATCTTATCCAAATTGATCACGCTATCTCTTTCTAAGTCTCTTCTACCTTAGATCCTTCCCTCGGAGATAAACTTTTGCCATGCGTAATTTCTTCATTCAATGCATGAGACTCAACTATCTTATTTGCTGTAGTCACACTCCTGGAAAACTGTTGTTTCCCCCTTCAGTTGCTTTCAAAGCTGTTTTTTTGAAACTCTGTTTGGATTTATTAATCCAGCTATCCAACGGAGATGTTTTCGTCTCAAAGGCCGAAATTCTGCGTTCGTCCCCGGCCTATGCGTTCATGTTTCGCAGGCCTACATAGCGTGCATATTTTCACTTGTATCGAGAGGTGCTTGTTTTTAGAGAGCGAGAACAACCTCCTAAAGCTCACACTTTCTTGAACAAGTCTTCATTTTATGTCGTCCGAGCAATTGCCGTATGACGATAGCAGACTCCCTAGACACGCAAACTTTATAACCGATTTGACTTCCTCGTCAGTTACTACGACATAAACTGGGGAGAGTTTTAAATCTTTGTAGTGTGCATCACATTTGTCTTCTTTGGGTTTTCACTTATATGGAAGCTTTGTGCAGCAGATTCAAGTTGTGATTTGTGCCTGTAGACTAGACTCAATTTTGCTAACTTGTCGAGGTAGTTAATACATACTAGGGTGTCAATGTTCACACCAGTAATGGCCAGTCTTAAATGGGTGACGGTGTGGCATGCAAAATTGCTGGGTTGTGCTTAGAATATGCTGTCTTGCAGTGCGCCCTATACTGTTACGAACTCTTCTGTTTGGTCTTCTGTGGGCTGAACACAGCTAGGGTCGTTGTCATACATATTTTTGATTGTGGGCTAGTATGTGCCAAAAACCATTTAACCACACTAGATTTAAACGCCTGCTTGCAATTAATAAATAGCTAGAGTGTTTTTGTATTGCTATTTTTTTTCTACCGCACTCAAGGCACCTTTCTATTAGTTGCCGTACTATAAAGGAACCAGCCTGATACTCGCTGATACTAGGTTTTGTTATGCCTCTGATGCAGTTTTGAAGGATCCTTGTTGTGATATTAGCTGGTTGACTTGTAGGGGCTATCTTGAGGCTTTTGCAAACCTTTTGAGGCATAAGTTATGATAGCGTTAAATTGAAATTAATTACCACGGTGGGAAAAATATTGTTACTGTTTGTTGGGTTTAATTTTAACAATACTCTCTATTTATTTTTAGTTTTCAGCTTCCATCGGTGAACATCGTTGTGGATAGCACTGGTCGTCAGCGACGAAAGGCCGTGTTTTCGACTGCTGATGAGCAAGTGATGATTGATGAAGAAGAAGAGGATGAAAGCGAAGATCTAGACGAAGAAGATCTAGATGAGACAGAAGTAGAAGATAGCAAAAACACTGGTCGTATTGTAAACAAGTCACAAACGGTAAAGTCTAAACATTTTTTCTAATATATTTAATTTAAGAAAGCTTAAACTACTGCAAACCAGTAGGCTATAGTTTCAAAAAGCACAATATTTTTTGGAACACGTGCCACCATTATAAGTACAAGTATTAAACTACTGCTAATGAACTGCTTGCAAGATTGGATTTGTAATCGCTACAAAAAATCGTGACTGCCTCGTATTGGCTAAAGAGTGGACCTTTTACAAGTTTGCCTCTCTTGAACTGCGACCATAAACGGTGCGACATGGGGACCCTGAGGAGTGACACCCCCAAGGAAAGTAAAGCCTAACTAGCGACCTAGCATTTAACTGGATTTGAGTAATGGATAGTGTTTCTGAGCTTTGATTGTTTTGGTAAGGTTTTATAAAGCATGAATTTAAAACTAGTCGGAGGTAATAGGTGGGCTTATGCTTTACACCACCTCTCATTAATAGGAGTGCATTGCCAAGTGCTGAAATCTAGGGTGGATAGTGACCGAGATCGTTCCAGCTATGTACAAAACCTCCATTCAGTTTGAGGTCCAGGGGACTTCTTGTTGTCTAGTCTTTATTTCTCAATTTAAGCGCATTTTATGCACGTCAGAAGGGGCTAGTGATATTTGGCCTTCAATGTTAGGACTATTTTCTTTTCTTGGGGTGATCATGGTTTTAATGGTTCAAATAATATAAAATTCTGTGAAATGGAACTTCACAAGCTGGAAAGACACGAGAGCTAAGATCGTTGACTGAAAACCAAGAGCAAAACAAAAAGTCAAAGCGCAAAATTACTAATTTTGCTAGCAGTTATGTAGGCTGCAGAGGGCCTAGAGTCTGCTAAATCTCCCTGTAAATGCAAGTTTTTAACGTGTAAAAGCCAAACAGATGAATTTCTTGTAAATGGTCCCGCTGTTTGAAATTGCTTGAACCTGTTTAAATTGGGGGTTTAATTTAGGATTATATATGCTTTTAAATGACTGGATTTAAAAGGAAGAACCTGTCTGCAATTTAGTCATGAAAATCTATTGACATTTACTTATAAAAATCCTTTAGACTATTAAAACTAAGTTGATTGTTACAAATAATGCCTTTGTCCAAAAAAGAATCATGGTTACAGCTTTATCTGCACCCTTGTAAAGAGCGAACCACGGCCTATAGTAACTAAATTTTTAAAACACGTTTTGAAAAAAAACTGCCTAATGAGAAAAAATCGCCAAATATAGCTAATTTAGGAATCGGTAACTATTATTTCGATTATTCTTAATAGTAAAATGTTATTTTGAAAACTAATTGATATGGAATTTGACAAATGCATGAAGCCCTTAAAAAATGACGTTAGATCGAGATGAAAAATATACCACTAGACTTGCCATTGTTGAAAAACTAACAAAGGAATATTACAGCCCCGCCCCCCTGCCACCTTGAATAACAAGGAAAGGTACTTTGCATGGGAATCATTGAAGTGTCCCTTTTTTTTCTTCGCCGCTATTGGAACACTGGAACATCATAAGGGACATTTAAAGGCTCATTTGAATGCTAACTTTTATATTTGGTGGCTTTTAGTAAATTTGACTTGATTGCGCCATCATAAAGTGCCACAATGCACCCAAAAAATATACTTCCGGTGTCATTTCTATAGTGATGACTGAAAATTATGTAAAGTGTACCGTTATAATCTCCATGGTCAAAAACCCTAAACCTGAGGTTTACAATCCACTCTCTTGTATATCCCCTCCCAGCCCCCTTATTGTTTTTCATAAATCGTCTGCTGACCTAACAGAACTAGGCTAGGTCTAGTGGCTAGGCTAGTTTTTAGCTGGGCTAGTGATACTCTTCACAAAAATTTAAGTGGGGGGGATGCATTTCTAATATTTAAAGGGGTGAGGCAAATTTGTCTTTTTTTTTTTTTTTCTTCATTTTTTTTTCGATGAAAATATCGAAAAGGGATATTTTCAATGAAGATACTTCCAAGAAGGAATTTTTCAAAATGTAGTAGGGGGACCAGGGGGGGGGGATGCTCTCCCGCCCCAAGTGAGGTCACTGGACTTAGCAGGCACCTGCAACATCGTTGAGAGATGTTTAAAGGATCAATTCAATGTTATTGATAATTGTAGCGTGTTTTTTGTAGATTTATAATTGAAAAGAGCATAATCAATATGCAACGAGTGGCGACTGAACTTCGGGGTCAAGGTTGTAGTATTGTCATGAATTTCTAACATGCAATAAACTGACGATTGTGATAAACAAAAAGTATTAAACAATAACTATTAAACAAGGCTTGGTTGTATAATGGTAAGGACACTTCGTTGTGGAGGTTGTAACCTAGTTTTGAATAAGACAAATTTATGTAAAATACGCATTATCTTTATGTCACCCATTCATTTCTAGTGATCAGTTCCCCTAAAATATTAAAGTCCATTGAGCGAAAGTAATGAAAGTATACTTTCGATGAGAAATTCAAAATTTATTGCAGTATTGCTGCAGAAAAAAATACATTAATAATAACACAAATTTCTCTGAAGTGTTTTAACCACACATCTTGAATTCTTTTAGTGCCCTTCAGATTTCTAAATACTTTTAGTGCCCTTCAGAATATATTTCATTTAAGGTAATATTCCGGAAACAATTTAATTTTTTATTTACAAATCTTCATATAATATACTCCATGGACTCTTATGTGATAAATTTCAGATTTTTAAAGGGAAAGTTTAAGAGAGATGCGAACTTAAACCTACATTTAATGCCCCATTTTATTAAAAAATCATGTTTACCTCTGTAGTTTCTTTGCCTAAGCTGGTAAAAGATATTTTTATAAGGTTCATTGTGTGTATTTTTAAAACCTAAGAAAACGTATAAAAATTAATTGAAAAAAAAAATCTGGTGAAAGTAAAGAGTGAAGTTGAAACTTAAAACGAACAAAAAATTACTGCTTCACATTTTATGCAAATATTTTAGAAAAACTGTTTCAAATAAACTGGCTTTTCCCTCTATTTGTAGAATTCTGAAAAACTAGCGCTTCACTAAAAACCAAGATTTGCTGAGTTTTTGTAGAGAATTTTTATCTTTTTTGTAAAATTATTGATTTCATGGCGGTAAAAAAACTATTGAGAATTTTATAAATTAGTCTTATATTTTGTGCTCGCGACTTAAGGGTTTTCCTGCTTCCATTTCTGTGTTGTTGCGACGGTTTAGTGTTATTATACTGTGTTCTTATTATTGTTATAATTATTATTTTAATCTCATCGCAAAGAATGAAGAATCTAAAAAATTGAAATCCCTTTCCACACTAGGTGATGTATGAAGGGGTAAGGATACCATTTGCAGTATTATAATAGTATAATACATAATTGAAAAAAAATATAATTGAAAGGCCATTTCCTATTAATTCAAGTCCGGGGAGACCGAAAATGACGCCATAATTAGAAAAGTCCATCGCTTAGTACCCCATTTCCACCCAAGTAAGGTCAGAGGGAAATGAAAAATCTGAATCTTAATTCGTACAGTATTTGGTGGATTGAAAGTTGGTTACATATTAATTCAAGTCTGGGGAGACTGAAAATGACATCAGAATTGAAAAAATTCCATCACTTAGTACCCCATTTCCGCCCTAGGCTTGGTCATAAAGGGTAAAAATACCATTTGTGGTATTATAATAAAATAGTACACAATTGAAAATGGGGAAATGCATTTATAATGTATTATCAATTTTCATCCTTGGTTTTTCCTTTTAGATTCGTTCCTTTCTCATGAATAAAAAATCAAATTGCTAGATTTAATTTCCAACGCAATTTAATTAATTTTTAGTACACTAAAAATAACCGTAGCCTTTCAGGAGATTTGAAAGGCGTCAACACCACGCTTAGAGGTGGAATTGATTCCCATAAGACTTATGCGAAAATTACTTAGTTTTACTTTTTAAATACTTCGTTTTCGTCAAGATTCTCTTGGTTTTAAATCCATTCCTATGAGATGTATAGAACTGAACTATTGACTCAACATAAGTACCAAACAAATTAATCTGTTTAGTTTTCAGTAAAGTACAAAAGACACTTTAGACTTTTGGGTGGTTTGAGAGGTGGGAATACCACCATTATTTATGCCTTGTATTAGCTATTTATGTTTTGTGTTCTTTTTTTTATTTCATTTTTTCATTCAAAGCTAATTTCTGCTAATTTTAGGGTTGATATTTTATTTAAGCTAATATCTCCTCGTTTTCAATAATAATTATTGATTGCAATAGTTGTTAATTAACTTTTAATTAAATGATTTTTCACAAAAAAAATGTTTTTTTTTTTATTTGGCGCTGAATCCAAGCCACCCACTGTATTTTCCAGAAGTTTTCTTTTCTTTCATATCTTAGAGAAAGAAAATATTTTTGCGAGAAGCACAAAATATTTATTGTCGAATTCACATGAAATTATGAAATTTAAGAACTGCCTTTTCTTTTGGATTAATTAAAAGAACTTTTTCCACAAAATAAGTTTTTCAAAGAAAAGTAAAGAATTCCATTAAACCAAAAATGAGCAAAAATAAAATCAAATAATCTACCAAGCGTAAAACTACCTCAAATCAGTATCGATAAATAAATGGAACCCGAAACGAACAGAAATTAAAATAAATAACCGAGTCAAGCTCAAAACGAGCAGAAATTAGTAGGGCTCAAAACCCCCTAGTCCTTCCCAAGGCCAGAACATAATTTGAACTTCACTGAAAAAATACAAATGAATGTGCATTGTCAGTTTAATATAATATATGCTGATCTTTATTCCTTAAAATGTTAATGATATTTAATTTATTGAAGTTATAAAAGTGAAAACACAAAAAAAAGAATTCATAAGAACCCATAAGAACCTTAAATGCCCCATGGGCATAAATTACAGCCCTCGCCCTCAGGCTCTGGTAGTTTGTATCAACCTCAAAAGCCTTGTTATATAATCTTTGGACTATTTGGAATAAAAGGACCGCCTCAAAATATCTATTCGATGGATATCGGGAAAACATGACGTGTTTTTGTGTGTGTGTGGGGGGGGGGAGGTTGCTGTGGTCTGCTCACTCTGACCCTTAAAAAGGGCACTAGAACTTCTGATTACCAATCCAATGAGTACCCTGCAAAGCATATATGGCCACCCTTTCCATAAGAACCTTATATGCCCTCAGGGCATAACTTACAACCCTTGCCCTGAGAGCTGTAGGGGAAGGAGGGATGTCTTCCTCACAGACATAATTTTTGGACCCTTCAACTACGATGAACAAAATTGTTATCTCCAAATATTAATCGGAGGTGTTAAGGGAAATGATCAGCGTGGGGGGGGGGGTCTGGTTGCTCTCAAATCACTTTGGCTTTTAAGAAGGGCACTATAACTTACAATTTCAAATCAAATGAGCCCCATCTGAAGTTCATACGATCGCCCATTCCGTAAAAACTTTATATGCCCTCATGGAATAACTTACAACCCTATCCCCAGGGCGCTGGGGGGCTGTGTCAACCCTAGAGGCATTATTATATGTTCTTTGGACTATTTTGAACAAAATGACTATCTCATAATTTCAATCAGATGTGTTTGATGGAAAGAGGGGTTTTCTGGAGGGGGGCTACATGCCCTCCATTACTTTTGACGCTTAAGAAGGAACTAGAACTTCCAAATTTCAATCAAATGACCCTTTTCTGAAGTTATACAACCTTCCCTTCCATAAAACGTTAAATGCCCCGCGGCATAACTTACAACCCTCGCCCCCAGGCTCTGGTGATTTGTATCAAACCCAAAATTCTTGTTATATGATCTTTCGACTGTTTTGAATAGAATGACTGCCTCAAAATTTTTAATTCGATGTATTTCGGGAAAGCACGACGTATTGGGAGGGGGGGGGGCTAGAGGCCCTCCGATCACTTTGAGTCTTATAAAGGGCACTAGGAATTCTGATTACCAATCCAATGAGTCCCCTCCAAAGTATATACGACCACCCATTCTATAAAATATTATACCCCTGGGGCATAACTTACAACCCTTGCTCTGAGAGCTGTGGGGGCACGGGTGTATTCCTCAAAGACATAATTTTCGGACCCTTCAACTACAATAAACAAAATTGTTATCTTCAAATTTGGATTGAATGTCTTTGGGGAAATGATGGGCGTGGGGGTGCTGGTTACTCTCAAGTCACTTTTGACTTTTAAAAAGGGCACCATAACTTCCTATTTCAAATCAAATGAGCCCCATCTGAAGTTTATACGGTCACCCATTCAATTAAAACCTTATATGCCCCCAGGACATGACTTACAACCCTATCCCCATGGCACTGGGGGTTGTGTCAACCCTAGAGGCATCGTTATATGTTCTTTGGAATATTTTGAGCAAAATAAATACGTCACAATTTTAATCAGATTCGTTTAGTGAAGAGGGGTAGTCGGGGGTAGCTGTCCACCATCCCTTTTGACCCTTAAAAGGGAACTAGAACTTCCAATTTTCAGCCAAATGAATCTCCTCTAAAGTTTATATAACCATCCACTCCATAAAAACATTAAATGCCCCCGGGGCATTACTTGCAACCCTTACCCCGAGGTTCCGGTGGTTTGTTTCAACCCAAAAGCCTTGTTATATGATATTTAGGATGTTTTTAATAAAATAGCTATCTCGAAATTTCTATTAGTTGTATTTTGGGACAATACGACGCGTGTAGGGGGGGGCGGAGGGGGGGGGGGTAGCTGCCCTCCGATCACTTTGACTCTTAAAAATAGCACTAGATCTTTTTATTACCAATCCAATGAGCCCCCTCCGAAGTTTATATGACCACGCTTTTTATAAAAAAAAACCTTATATGCCCCCAGGGCATAACTTACAACCCTCCAATCACTCGACTATTAAAAAGGGCACTGACCTTCTCAATTTTCATTCGTATTAGCCCTTTTTAAGTTTCTACGACAACTCCTTCGATACGAAGTGCCCTGGCCAAAAAAAAAAAAAAAAAAACGATAATAATAATACATTGTGCCAGCATCGTTCTTTACTTAGGCAGCGCTATTGCGCTGCCTATGATATGATGATATGGTTGAAGAAGTTAGAACATTGGAGTTTCGGTAAAAATTTGTAATATTGTAGAATTTTTGCAAATCTATGGTCGATAATTTTTTTTTATCTATTTTTTTGTTATTATTATTTGATTATTATTGTAAAGCTGGAACAATATGTTCTATTTTGTCTTTTCTTGTCTTTCAAATGTGAGTTGTTGACAATGTAAGCCCCTAAGTGAAATCTACTTCAAGTTTTAACACAGATACAGTGGGAAAAGTTACAGTGTTCTATTATAGGTACAGAATGAGTCACTGATTTTTGATGAAAGTGAAGAAGAACATGAAAAAAGGTTTACAAAAAAAGCTGTCCGAAAATCTGATAGAAAGATCTCGCCAACTAAAAAGCTACGCAGCAAGCTTGCTGATGTGCTCGATGAAAATGGATCAGAAGTAGAAGAAAATTTTGACTCGGATGCAGAATATGATCTTCGAGATGTTAGTGATAGAGATGATGATAGAAGTGAAGAAGAACCAATTAGAAAAAAAGCGAAAGTAGTATCTAGAAGGACAGTTAAGACTGGAAATGACGAATTCAAGAAAAAACAGAAGAACAGAAAGGCTTCTGCAAACGGTAAGTAGAATCAAAATTTCGATTTTGAAGACGCTAGAGGCTTCAAGTAATTAATTTAGCACCATTTTAGTTTCGCAGAGCTTTTTGCTTTTTCCACAGACTCCTTGAAATAATAATCAAACTTAATTACAAAGGATCTATTGGAACTCCATTCAGTAAGTATGATCAAAATAGAACTCTTATGGGCTGCTCAAAAGGTTCCCAATGCAGATTTTGTAGTCCGTAAACTCCTAGTTGAGAACCTACCCAAAGAGTATGGGTAATTTAAAAGAGTGTGAACTGGCGCAACGCCATCTAGCCTTCGACGACACGGCATTTTTTCGGTGTAATAATAAGAATAATTAATTTAATTTCTGTAGTTCGTAAAATTAGTGCAGTAACAAGTGTCTGATCTCAGTTCCTGACAGAAAAACGAGTACAGAGCTTGAAAAAATGTCAAATGTCGCCAAAGGCTAGATGGCTTTAATGTTTTTTTCCAAACACTTGTGCAACCCCGCCACATTCAATTCCGGCCTTCCCCCAGCTTCACCCTAATTATGTAAATATTTATTCTCTTTTTTGGGGTAATAGGTCAGTTAAAGCTTCACAGATTACCCATGAATATTCAGATAATAGATATAGTTTCCCCTCAAAGATTTTACAAAAGAGGAACATTTTACCCACGGTTCTTTCAATTTACCCCTAGCTCTTAAAAGTGAACCTCTTCCCCTCCCACTTCAAAACCGGTTTAGTAGTCTCTCGGTCCAGTGTGGTGAGTTTGAGCCTACTTTCCTACAATACCCCGAATGGTAATTTTTTTTCTTTTAGGTGATTTTCTCCCTACACCCAGCATTAACTTTAATGCTTACGTTGCCTCAGAATAAAGCTTTTTTGAAGAAATCTGTTGTTAAAGAGTTTGATAAAACTGTTATCATTTCCCTGTTTTCCTCCTTACGAACGTTGAAAGTTTGAATTTTGAAAAGTTAATCGAGGTAGAAGCAACAGCAAAATTGAACCATATTGATATAATTGCAGTTACTGAAGTCCAGGCACAAAATCCAGATCTCCTTAAAATTAATGGTTTTCATGTTTATAAAGCTACGTCCGGCATACCACGCACCAGAGAAAAAAGGAGGAGGAGTAATAATTTTGGCAAAGGATCTTCTATGTCCTACCCTTATCCATGTGCCTGGACTAGGTGGTTACAATGAAATCATTTGGATATCTACTGGTTATTTTCTATGTCTATGTTCACAAACGAACTAAGTGTTAATTATGCAAAGATCAGAAGCTGATCTTTGCACCAACCTTAAAACCTTTTACATTACTCCAGCTACCCTCCCCCCGCCCGCGGTGGTAGCTATCAATTTATGCTGTAATTGAAACCACTGCTAGTTTTTAAAACAAATCATTCAGTTTCTGAATTTTCGTACCGACCAATAACAAGTCAGGGTCTTTTTGACTTCGGATCTTGGATTACGTCTGAGAGTTGGGATGAGGATGTGTCGTGTGTAAACCTTAATTCAAAGGTTAGTTTCTTTCAAACAAAATTAATGACAAATTACCAATAAATTTCCTGGAGGTTACTAAGAAGGGATGTCCCTCAAATCCTAGTCACAACAGGGGAACCTAGCTCTTCAAATTACGTTTTGACCCATTATTTTTGTTTTTTATTGACTTAGGTTCATTTACTTTTTTTTTTACAAATCTAATTGAATTATTTCAGGGTTAGGCGATCTAGAAAGTTTTGCTAGTGAATATGATTCCGATATTCTGACTGGGAAGTCGGAGATACTAGATGAAGAAGGAGATGCATCAGATGAAGAAGAGGAGCTATCAGCTGATGAAGATGAAGAAGAAGAAGAAGAAAGCGGTCTTCAATGGAAAACAAATATTGCTCAGAAGGCAGCAGAAGCATTCTATGAACGACAAACAGCCGGCGCTAATCTCAGAAAGCTTATCTACGGCAGTATTGGTAAGATTGCTTTTTCTATGTATTTGTAGAATTTGTCACTGAAAAAAAATTATGACTTAAATTGCAAGAAATGTTTTTCAAGAAAACGAAAAATGTATTTCACGCGTTTTAAGTAATCGATATGAGAAACACATATGCACTCCTGCGTTTTTGTGCTTAATATCTCTAATATTCTGTAAAAAATTACTTCTGTATTTTATACCGATGGTATTCAAGAGTTAAATGGTATTCAAAAGATAAATCCTTATTTTAATTAATTTTCGAGTTGTGGTATATTATCTATTTTCTTCTGAATATCAAAGTAAAAATTGGTGTGCTATATATAAGTTTAAAATTCACCTATAATTCTGAAGCTTATCGAAATACATGGCAGGAAAAAAGAAAGGACTTAGATCCAGCAAAAAAAGCAAAAAAAACAAAAATGATCCATAAAATTACTCGAAATGATTTAAATTCGTTGCGTGAAACACGTTTATTTAATTCAAGTTTTCATTCAATACACGGAGCTAGAAAATTTATTATATAAAAGCACTATGTCAGCTCAGCTTTCAATTTTCATGGAATCTTTTTCATTTTCTCAACAACCTGACATGCTTTGGCATAGGATGATGACAGTCTTGCAGTAGATTAATCTATGGTGCACATTAAAACCCATTGCAAGTTTAAAATGTTAGATGCAACTAAACTACAAAAATGTTTACCAAAGCTACTTTGTTGACAGAACGACAAAAATTCGTGCAAAAAAACTCGAAAGCAAAGATTATCAAAGAATATTCATCTGTATACTTTAAAGAAATAAGAATTTGATAATGTCAATATTGAAGCTTGGTATATTGTTTATTTTCACTTTATTCCATATTTGGGGCCGAACTTACATCATCTTTTTTATTTTTCCTTTGCTTGTGTCGTTCCCTTGATTGTGTTGATCTTCTGTAGTGATCGTCCATGGATTTTCGTATTGCAAAGTTGCCCCCTCCCTTTTCATGAAACAGGAAAGTCTAGCCTCAAATGTTCTTTTTGGGAGATTATTTTTCAAATGCAATACAAATGAGTTAATTGTAGAAGCGGTACATCGTAAGTAAATTTAAATTATAGTCAACAACAGTCCATGGTAAGGCGCTGTAAGTGAAGAATAACTATTGCGATTGGTAGCCTAAACTCTAATTCGTGTCTTTGTTTCATTTATTGGAATGTTTTTTGTAATTGTATCTACTTGTCTTTATAACCCTTAATTTTGAGAGAAAAAGACACATATATCAATAATATAAATCGTGATTGCTTTTGCCTTTTCCCATGCTAGTTTGGAAACCCATTTAGGGCTTATTTTGCGCTGCTTGAACCTCATAGCCTAAATCTCTTGCATAACTTGTGCCCATGCCAAGGGCAGATTCAGAATTTTTTTAGGGGGGGGGGGCAAAATAGGTTGATCCAATAAACTTGCGTTAGGAGCAAGTTTAATTAACCCAATCTTGCGTTAATTAAGTAAATTACACTACTTTAGACTACGTTGGGGAGGGGAAGCTCCCCTTGCCCCACCCCCCCGGGATCCGCCACTGGCCCATGCATTGAATAGATTGTGCTGTTGTATGTGAACTAAAATTATAGGGCTGTTACTCTCTTATTTTCATTTAATACTCTAGACTGTGAAAGTACACATTCTGCCTTTTGAATTTGGGCAGTCGAATGGCAATTAAAAATAATCCCTGAAAAAAATTGTTGCGAATCCCTTATCTTCGATTATGATGGGTAAGACCTATTTTACGTGAGAAATTTGAAAGCTTTCCGATAAAAAAAGAAGAGTAAAAAAAAAAAACAAAAAAAAAAAGGCTGAATTGATTCAGAACTTCCGGGGAAAGCAATTACAGGTTTTTAGGACATTTCAGTAACTGTTGAAATGTTTGGGAAAATGCACGAATTAGAACTTTTCTCTCAGATTAAATTAAAAGTGTTGAAAGGAAGCTGTCTAAGAGATCGCGTGGAAGCTTTTACTAAATGCAGAAGATTATGGGCATTAAGCTAACTGAATAGTAGACACTTTTTTATTTCATTTCTTTCTCGAACTAGAGCTTTTTTTTAACATTTGATTATTTGAACCTTTCCGGTGTTTTCAGGATGTCGATAATATCTTTCGAAAGCTGTCCAGAAAATAAAAGAATAAATAGTGAAAATACAGTTTCATGAGTGCTGCTTTTAAAAGCTATCACTTTTCAACATTGCCCTCTGCCGTGGCAACTGATTTTTTCCCCCTGAGTGATCAACCACTCATTAGTGCATATCGTTACTTACACCTTGCCGTCGAATGCATCACATTTGAATGTTTACCGAATGGTGGAAACTTTCGACAAGAATGAACAGATTAAAATGACCCAACATCTCCGTCACCTGTTTCTACAGTAACCATAAGTGAGGGACTGTGGGTAGTCCCAGAGAGTAGGTCCAGTGAGGGAATTGGACCTACTATCTTGATGAACAAGGTATCAATGCCCAATTACGTATGTAACGATATCCAATAGTAGTTATTAGAGTGTTGCTTTTGATTGTAGATGACAAAGTATTTCAACTATTGTACCTTTCCACTCTTCGACTGTTTTAGCTCTCATACAATTCGACTAAACTAAATGCAACAATACTACGGGAGTTCGAAAACCATTTTAAAGGAAAATATTTTCTCCTTGGATTTTAATTGCTTTCAATATTTCAGATGTTCAAAGATTTGATATTTTTTTTTCTGATTAGTTTTTCCTTTAAAGAAAAAAAGGTTTTTAAAGCTTGAAAATATATATAACTTAAAAAACACACAAAAAAAAATAATATAAAGCATGCTGTCAATTTGATCTTTCTCAAATATAGTATTATGTAAAGATAGTGTAAATCGAATAAAAGAAATATCTTCCAGAACAAACAAGAAATGAGACACAAGGCGAAAAAGAAGAAGAAATTGGTGGCCTTTTTAAAATTGCTTCTAGAGCCACCCTGAAGGCTAATTTGGCCACGATGGATGAATTTGACTGCACAAAGTGGTCAAATGCTCCTATTCAAGATTTTACAGCAGAATCTGTAAGTTTTCTTGCTTTTTTACCTTTATTTGACGCAGTGTTTTATTCGTTCATGAAAATGTTAACACATCTTATAAATTCATTGATATTTACTAATTGTAAAAATTGTAAAACATAGTTCGAAATAGTTAAAAAAGTTGCATTAAAATGCAACTGTTGTTCGTAGAAAAAACAATATGTCTTTATATTGTATATAAGTTTATATATATATATATATATATATATATATATATATATATATATATATATATATATATATATATATATATATATATATATATGTAAATGAAGTAGTTAAAATAAATGCAAATCGATACAACATAGTCAATTCACACCAGCTGTGAATGTGCATTCCCATCGTTGGAAATCATGCCTCAACAAAGAGGGTTATGTGACCAACAAAGTGGAGACTAGACTATGATTGTCTGTTCATAAGAAAAAATTATTACTGGAAATCGATACAGCCTAGTCTATTTACACCAGCTGTGAATATGTGTTCCCATCGTTGGAAATCATGCCACAGTAAAGAGAGGTATTTGACCAACAAAGTGGAGACTAAACTATGATTGACTGTTCTGTGGCTGTATTTCGTGTCAACACAAATAAAATTATATGGGGTTTGGTTTTTACCTTGTAAAGTGTCCACTAGCACTTCTCCCTTTTCTAGACAACATGACTGGAATTATTTGTTCAAAAAGAATCGTAATCAAGAATATTAAGAATTGCGTCCTCAACATCCGCGGCGTGTAAGACCCGGGGCCGTTCCTCGTGTTATTTTTCTTTTTTTTACAGACCCCCATCATCCAGCCTCAGACTTCTTGTCAGTTGATAGCTCCCTGAGATGGTGCCTGGATAAAGTTGGCTTAGATAGTATGACCAAATTTGTTAAGGTTGAAATATCCCACTGAAAAAAAAAATGATAATGATAAGTTAGATTTTTTAAAACGAATTCCAGAAATATCAAATTGTATTATCACTTTGCTCTTTCCTATTAAGTCTAATTGTTGAAAGGTGGCATCATTTTATTCATTATTTATCCTAACCTATGCTATTAAGGCTTAGAAAAATTCATTCTAGATCCGTAACTCCTAACGGTGGACGCAGGCCCAACTAGTGGATCATGTGCAAGACGTGCACCCTTCGGCTTAATTATACAATAGAGCCTTAAATTTGAAAAAAAAGACATTTTTCAAATAAATGATGTCACATTGATATGCATTTAATGAGCAAAAAACTTATGATGGTATTGCAATGACGTTCTTCATTGTATTAAAATGTCTTGTATTCAGACAATATTTTTCGTTAGTATGAAATATGCCTAGAGGACCAATAAAAAGATCCCAATTGGATTTTCAGCTTCCTTCAGATAAATACACATAAAATTTTGAATAAAAAATTTAAATATCAAGAGGGGGGCATCAGGATTTTAGAAATGCCTAGGTGGATCGTGGCTCAAGATTGGTTGTGAACCACTGGTCTAGATCCATACCTGCGTTATCTAAGCTAACCAAGCCTAAAAAAATGACCCCGGGTCTGTGCCTCTCTTGCTTCCTTCGGTCTGGAGGAATAAATTTGAATTATGTTGAATTATGTATGTAATGTGGGTGCTGAGGGTTAATAGTTCCCTCTTATTGTGGAAGCTGTGTTTTATTGGGAAACATCGTTTCTAAATATTAAAGCATTGCGGAAAATGTTGAACTTGAATGTAAAGAAACTTCCTGCCTCATATTTATGAAACATCGAATTTATTGTATAAATCAAATACAGCTCAATGAGCCTTTATTCTGGAAGCCTTATTTTACAGGAGTTGAAACCTTATCTAAAGAGCAGGAGGCTGGTGGGGGGATTCCCACCAATTTTCCGGTCACCTTGGATATAATTTTAATAATATGCAGGAATTAAATACAAGAAAAGGTTTAATGTTTTCAAGTAAAAAAGAAGAGCGATATTCAAACTAAAAACTAACAGAAATTATCCCAAGCATATATATGGGGAGGGAGGGGACTGTCACCCTTTCAACTATCCGCCCTTAAGGCTTAAACTTTATTTATTATTTTATGCCTTAAGGCATAAACATTTATTCGTATTTGATTTAAATAAAAAAAAAATAAGTTTGAATATTTTGAGAAGCAATCGGTAAATAAAACTTTCAGTTAAAAAACTGACTATATTCGTTGCTCTTTAAATTGCTTTTAGGAGAGCACTTGTCAAATTTTTACATAAGAGGTTAAGGGGGTGGCAGCCCCTCGTCTATTGGATGGGTAACTACTTTTTATTTGAAATTTTATATTTATTTTGTCCAAAGAAGGATATAAATTATATCTAGTGCTTATGTTTAGGTCAGAAAATTGGTGAATCCAGTTATATATTTATTTTTCTTTCAGTGGAATATTATTAAATATAGATATATAGATTGAATATAAATTTTAAGGTTGTAAACAAGACCCTCTTTTCAAAAACCCCTAGGTGTTCCTTCAATATTAAAAAATTGAAGCACTTGAGAGCTGAGCTTTGGCTATCGAAGGATAACCTGGTCTTTATTTTGGGTTTAACTATAAAGACAAGTAAACAATTGCAAATTGTATATGTGAAATTGATGCAGGGAAATGATTCCTTAACCTTTGGCCCGCATTTTAATTACTATATCGCTTTAGGTGCTTGAATCAGTTCGGGATTGCTTTGTCACCGGAAATTGGAAAGAATCAGAAAACGCAGAGGAACTACTTCGAATAGATGATGACTCAGACTTTGATATGGAGGGCGATTTTGAAGATTTAGAAACAGGAGAAATACACAAGGCATCTGATAAAGCTCAAAAGGTGATTAGTGAACAAGAAGATAGCGATGCGATAGATAAGAAAAGTAAGTTATTGGCCACCAATGCCTTTATTCACTCAGAAAAATCAGACCCTCAAATGGGTGAGAATTTCTACTGGTGAGAGGCTCGTGCGAAAAAAAGCAATTTTTCGCCCAAATCTTAAATTTAGTTGATTTTTGTGGGGTTTTCAAGAAATTTAGTCTTTAATAGGCTAACTGAAGGCTATTATAGGATAACTATAGCCTGCGGGGGATTTAAGCACAAATAAAACGAAACAATAGTAAAAAAAGAGAAAAACGAGGATTATACAAGCCAGTGAAAAATATGGACTAAAATAATTTTAGTCCATATTTTTCACTGGCTTGTATAATCCTCGTTTTTCTCTTTTTTTTACTATTGTTTCGTTTTATCATGATTAGCCAGTGTGGTCTCAGAAATTATTGAAGCACAGATCTTATATTTTAAGGTAAGGCCAACTCCCTCCCCATGGCCTTTGTTATAGAGGCATGAATGACCTAGCTAACAAGCTCAATATCTCCTCGAAAAAGGTAATCTCGCTTTTCAGATAAAAGTTTTTTTTATGTTTAATCAAAATCATAAATCAAGGTGTAGAAAAGAGATTGGAAAATTAGTTGCATTTCCCAAATGCTAATCCATTACTATAGCCAGTGTATTTCTAAATCCGCTAGCCTCTAAATCTTCTATAATTGTAATATTTTCCCTCCAACTCTTTTAACAGATTAAACAACTTTGTAATGTAACAATAGTTGACAAATAATTTTGCGACCATTTGCGGCTACATAACAAAAACGAGTAATATGAAAAATTTTTACGATGCTTCTGAGTTCTTTTATGACATGTTTCGGGGTATTGAAATCCCTGAATGGTAATTTCTTCAGCCCATCAAACAGGGAAACAGCGTTCCTGTATCTTATTATACTGTGCTTGAATCACGCTTCAATCATTGTCTAAAATTTAGGCGTACCACTGCTACAGTAAAACCGATTCGAGCCATAGTACGATTTGTTCGCACTCGTCTCCGAAATTATGGATCCATTAAGGTGTGATTATTCCCTGGGTAAATACCATGACAGGTAGTATATATGTATATAAACGTTCTATTAACTATTAAGTTAGTAATTAGCTACTACTAACTATTAAGGCTTCAGAAGCTGATGTGAATTGTATCCAATAAGGCTTCAATCCGATTGTTAGGTCAAATGACTCATTGCTTGAATATGAATTTGACAAAGTCTTATAGTCTTGAGTGGTAAAATCAGGCAGAATTACTTTAATTACAGCAAATTGTTGCAAAAATAATTTAAAGCTACGTTTGTTTCTTCTATTAAGTAGGTCTTTAGGATCAGTGAGTTTCCAGGTAATTTGTAAGTCTAGCCCCAACCATAACCCCTTGTATACTGACAAGCTACAGTTCACGATTTTTTGGAACAATTGAAAGTGCATGTCAAGGCCGTATTCAGGGGGGAGGAGTAGGGGGTTGGAACCGCCTCCAAAATGCTTGTTCGACTCGTAGAAACGTTGCAAAAAAGTATTTAAATAAATTTTTGATGCACCCTATAATTATTTACCCACCCCCCTCCGAACAAAATTCCCGGATACATCCTTTGTGTGTATACAATGCATTTTTACCTTAGACGGCTGCTTACTCTTTGGACAAAGCTTCATTTTCTCTAGCTGGGCAAGAGTAATGTATAAGCCATTATGTGACACTGCTGGTAAAAATAAGTGTCAAACCCCTTTTTCCCGAAACTGGGTCCGCTTAGTTGTTTTGTCTTTGGAGGTCCTTCGGACCAGAATTCCGAAGGAATTGGCAGTCCTTCGGACAAAAGGACCGCCTGGAAAGAATCCAATACCGAGCTCTTCAGGTAGTGTCTAAATCTCCCGTAGTCCCTTATTGCGCCATTTTAAAACAATTTTCCCTTACAACTCTTTCTACACGCCGTGATGAATTGTGTTTCAAATTTGGTGTCGGTGTTTACACTCACTCGTCAATAATTGTACACATTTATTTGCTTTAGTTCATTATTCTTTTTAGTCGTTTTATTTTTTAAAGTTTTTTCTTGAATTTGACCTTGGAGGTTTTTTTTTAATGCAGATAGTTGGATATTTCAATGTCTTAGGTTTTAGTTTGACTCTGTCATTGTATAAAGATATTATAACAATAAGTGCACCGCAGATTATTTCTGGTCTTCATTCTCGGTGCGTACAAACAGCTCCTCCCACTTACTCTTCCATTAGCGGGTTAGTAATGTTAGTATGTGTTTATCAGTCACTGACAAATGGTTCGAAATTGTATTAATCGTAATTGCGAAAGCAGAAATAAACTTGGTGAGCCGGCGAAGTGGTTTGCAACTGTCCCATCTCACAGGTATTACTTAATTTATATACAAATTATGACTTAATCTATTATTTATATACAGTGGACTTAACTGATTGGCCTATGTAGGATTTCTAAAACGAGGGGGTGGGGGGTTGATGAAATTTGTGAAAATAAGGAATTTTATAGTGTTAACTTCTAATCAATACTGCAACAGGGAAATAGCCGAAATTTCATTGTGGAGAGGGACCCACAAAGTGGCGGGAGTATTTGAAATTTGCCAAAAATTGTTTACCACAAAGGGGCAACCTAACAATTTTAGTACAGATTATCTATTAGGTTTCACAACAGTCTGTGGTTTTAAATAGTAATATTGTGCCATGGAGCATCAAAACTTTTTCTTATTATTTCTTCCTTTTTTTTTATTGGCAAGGAAAAATTTTCCCTTTAATTTCTATTTATTTTATTTTTTTTCCTTTTAATTTTCTTTAATTTTAATTTGATTTTTCCTCGTTTGTTCTTTTTGGGGGCCATAGCAATGGCATCCGAAATTTGATATAGGATCTTTGTTTTTCTTCTAATAACTGGTGGAATAGATGTGATGGTTTATCATTTTCTTTTTTTTTCACGTCGTGATATTTATTTTCTCAGATTGTAGTGTGTGACTTGAAAAAGGGTAATTACCTGTTTTGGCGGAGAGCCGAGATAAGAGCTAGTTTCGGTGTGTATAAAAGTTTTTGTATGAAGTTCTTAGACCTTCCTGAACTTTAAAGAATAAACACCTCTGTTTGAAAATCTTTCCACTTTGTGAATATAGATAGCGATAAGGGTTCCTGATTGAAACCAATTTTAGGACTTGGGTTCTAATTATTGGTTGTTACGGTAAAAGTTGCCACAATAGCCCAATCCAAGAAAATACCAAAAGTCTGTTAAGAAGTGTTTTTCGTAAAATTCTTAGTGAGTTTTCAGAAAATTGAAGGACATCACACATTTTAGTGGCAGATCCAAAGTGGTACATATTTATATATATATGCATATATATATATATATATATATTATATATATATATATATATATATATATATATATATATATATATATATATATATATATATATATATATATATATATATATATATATATATATATATATATATATATATATATATATATATATCGGCTCGTACAAACAGCTCTTCTCATTTGATCTTCCACCTGCGGTCCAATTACCCGGGAAGAGGTATTTTGTCAGAAACTCTCTCGAAATCTCTTTGTAACGAATCTCAAACATTAAAATCACCTTGTAATTCCTAAACACATCTATTAATAACATTTTACTTGTTGTCACCAATTTCCATAAATATATTGGAATACGTTAATTTAAAATTAGTTTCTTTAAAATTTTGTGTTAAAACGTTGAAGCCAAGTTTCACGTTCAAGAGAAGTCTGACTTGTTCTACCCGTGAAAAGATCTAATATCGCTTATGTTTTTACGTTCTCCGGAGCACTCGCACCTTGGTCCGGGTTTTTATAATGGGTGAGATAGGAACGATCATACTGTCTATTATTTATATACTGCGGACTCTGTGCTATTTCTAATCAACAGGTAAATTTGTATGACGATGACGATGGCTGTGATTTTTATATGTTCAATGTATTATCTTTTATTATGACAAGAAATGCCACTGATCGACATGACCGTGTAAGGCGTTTGGTAATAAAATCGCTTATCATTTATGTCTTCTCGATTTTCTAGTCTTCTATTTTGCTCTCAGGACACCTAGAGCTATTTGCTTTGTCCAAAACATGCTAAATCTACTCTAGTCGCTTTTTAAAATAACTGTAAACTAATTATTTTGATATTTACATTATTTCCGCCTTTCGCCTTGTCATCCTGGTCTAAAAATGTCTTCCTAGGGAAAAAAATGAACAACTTATTGCTAACAGAAAAGTAAACTACACAGTACAGTACACATAAAAGATAACTACATAGCATAGCATGTAATCTTATTTAAGCCTGGACTTGAAAGTTAATATTTGAGTCAAATTCAAATTGCTTACTTTTCTAGCTTCGACAGGACCGGTAGACGAGGAGACTGAAAGACAGAAACTTATTGAGAAAAAGATGAAATTAAAAGAACGTTTTGATGCTGAATATGATGAAACCGAAGGCGGTGGCCAGAAATCATTTTATGAAGAACTAAAACAAGAGGTTGACGCACAAGCAAATATGAACAAAAGTGAATTTGAAGGGTATTTCTTTTTTTATCTTTTGTTTTTACAGTTTCATTTGAACCTTGTTTTAGCACTCTACATTTTATGAGGAACTTTTTTGCGTATTTGGATGAAAAGTGTCCAAATCTTTTGCTCCCCCTTTTTTACGTGGTGACCGAATTTTGGGTCTGTAGACCTTATTTCTTATTACTCTGACTACCTGAAAATAGCCAATAATTTTGGTTCATAATTTGGCTGGCACTGGGGTTTCACTGGTGTTTAGTTAATGTAAATAGAAAAAGAAAACTTTAAACTTTTTCTTAAACCTGTTTGAAAAAAAGGCTTCGTGGGCTTTCTTCAGGTTCTAGTTTGGCTGAACTAAAATTGTGTTCATTTTGTTTTTGTGTGTTGGAGTTTCCTTAACTAAAGGATTTACAGATACAAGTTTCAAGCATCAAGTCGGCCGGAAAATTAAGTTTTACGGCCCATTTTGAAGAGGGCTTGTGCCTCCAACCTAAATTTTGTTTGTACATTAGGATTCTTTTGGCCCAGGTACTTTGGTATTTATATTCCGAGGCGTCCTGGAAAAAGTGTTTAGTGCCGCTTTCTAGGGCACATTTTTGGAAACCGTTTTTTTTTTTCTTTCTTTTTTTCTTTTTTTCTTTTTTTTTTTTTTTTTTTTTATTATTTTTTTTTATTTATTTATTTATATATATATACAGAACTTACAAATCTGGGTTTAAAGACGTTTGGAAAATAATTTGTCCCTTTTTCGGGCTTATTTTGGAAAAAAACGTCTTTTTTTTAATATTGGTGTCCATTTGGCCCAGGGATTCAGCAATACAAGTCTCGAGCCGATCAGGAAAAAATATTATTCGGCTCTTTTTGTACTAGAGGTTTAAGTCTCAAACCGATTGGAGATACTACGTCTTTTGGTGGTTTTAAGCTGATCAGATAGCCAAGGTCAAACGCAAGTGCCTTTTTTCTGCTATAAAACCTAGCAGTGAAGAATGGGCTGTTTTCACAATTCAGAGCCTTTGTCGCTGAGGGTACGTTTACTAAACCATTCTTTGAGACTTATTGGACTCTTGTGATTATTTTGAGTAAAATGGCTATTTGTAAATTTTGATTTGATGCAAATGGAGTCTACGGGAGTACCTAAGGACGAAAAGGGCACGGGGAGAGGGGATCCTCAAGCGACAGGGGAAGGTAAGGTAAATCTTTATTTATACATTTATTTAATAATGTCATTACTTATTTATACAATATTAAATTGCGACAAGCCTATGGTTTTCTCCTGTATTGAATAAAATAAATAAATAACAATTGTTATAATAAAATTTCTACTTTAACTAACAGAAAGTAGAGCTCGATTTGTTAGCTTAATACATTGAACGCTTCAATTAACGCTTCAAAGCAATACATCTTCAGACAAAAATAACAACAGATCAACAAAATAAGCAGCAAAAGGAAAAATATAAGAAGAAGACGAAAAAACGAAGAAAAAAGAGTAGAGGCTATCTCAGTGCGAGTATAAGTTAAACCAAGATTAAAAATGAATCTAACATTCGTAAGTCCCCACATCTTGACAAGGAATAACCTCAAGACAAATTTTTTTATTGATAAACGATTCTTAGGAGTTACTTCAGCCTGGTTAAATTTATTTGCAGTATAGGGGATCTGGTACCTTAACAAAATCTATCCCTTTCTGATTTAAATAGAGGAAGATAAAGCTTCTTGGAGTGAACATGGACAGAATAAACGGGAGCCCTGGAAGTAGCCTTATTATGGAAATAATTTTTTGGAGAATGAATGTCAAAAAACCACATTGCTGTTTGAAATTCTTTTAGTTATTTGAAGAAAAAAAAATAATGTCTGATTCGCGATGAGTATGACATTGGTATATGTATTGCTTATAGTTCTTTAAGCCTAGTATTTTCTACTCATATCCATGCAATATATTATCTTGAAGCTACTACTATTTAAAACCAGGGCTTTGCGTGGGATTTCTTGTTATTTTTGTTAGCCAACTTGTACGTCGAAGCCACCTTGCTTGACAGCAATTAATACAGTCGTCTTTTTGTGGTTGTTCTTTTTTTTACGACATCGTCGATTAGTATTAACTATGAGGTGCTTTTGAACTTGAGTCAGCACAATTGTATGTGCATGATTTTTGACTTTGTGTTCAAGCCAAGGGCTATCCTTTTTTGCCTTATATAATGTTGCTTATTTATGAATAGTTTTTTTTTGTTTCCAGAGCTGGAATCAATCTAACTTTTAGATTCTGTGTTTTTGAATGCTTATTTATAGATGTTCCCCTTACGAAAAAAATAATTCTCGTATTTCATTTATTGTCATTTATTATTGTTAATTTTCAGTTTGGATGATGAAATACGAGTTCAATATGAAGGATTCAGACCCGGAATGTATGTGAGAATAGAGATATCGCATATACCTTGTGAGCTGGTTATCAACTTTGACCCTACATATCCTTTGATTGTCGGTGCTTTACTACCTGGAGAAGAAAATATCGGCTTTGTCCAGGTAATTGTATAAGGAGGGGTGTATGATGAAGGGGTATGATATTGGGGCATTTTTGATTTTTTCTGTTACTATGAGTAAGTGAATTAAAGAGACTGGTCATTTTCCAAGTGGTATGTATAATAGCTTCTCACAAATAAAAATATTTTTTCTGGGCATCTATTGTTCGAATAGCAGAAAACAATCTTTTAAAATTTAATCGGATGAATTTTTCAGTGAGCCAGTTAAAACACATAGAATGTGGTAGGTAAATTGTTTTGACAGGTGCATTTACCAGGGGAGGGGGGGGGACAAATATGGTGTGAAGGGTAATAATTCCCCTTTTGACATTCAATCGCATCTGTGGACAGAGGGTTAGTATTAAAATTGAGGTACCAACTTGTACTTGCAGCGGGACGAGACGTTTTTCCGTCTCACCTATTATCTGGGATTCAGATCTTTGGTAGGAATTTGTTTCAGCGTAAGCTCCCCGACTCACGGCGTAAGTCTGGGGAGGTATTTTCAATCAGCCAATTCTTTTTTCTTTTAATATTCGACTAGTATGCATTTAATTGATCGTTCTGATTAATTGATAAAAGATTGGACTTTAGTTAACTCATTACGGTTCTCTACTCGATTCAGCTAACATTATATCGTATAAAGATTTTAGCAAAGAGTATGGGTAACTCGTAAAGTGGAAACTGGCACTAGTGTTTTTAAAAAAAAAAAAAAAACACCAACTTGCCAAGAATTTTACGTTTCTTGGAATTTTTCCAGCTTCTTAATTGTATTTTTCTTAGAAACTGAGATCCGACACTTATTCCTACAGCAATTTTGCCAGTTACCCAAATTATACCTAATTATAACAATCAAAAATGGCAAGAAACGCCAAATGCTAGATGATGCTGGTGGCTTTTTTGTCGACACTATCACCAGTTTCCACTTTTATTAGTTAGCCATACTGTTTTGGCTCTACTATGCCTTTATCTGTCTCAGAAACATTTCAGTTCTTTTTTTACGCAAAAGCACTAAAAGCATTGTGGAAAGGTCCTAAAACACTGTACTCGTAAATCAAACAAAATTTTCAGTTGTAATTTTCACCTTCAGTTTAACATGTTTTTAATAGTAAAATTACTCTTTATTTTTCCAGCTGATTGTGACCAACTGGCTGGTTTGGATGTTGATCGCATATTTAATAATTAAAACCAAGTCTAATCTCAGAAATCCTTCCTGTCTTCGCGATAAATATATTATTTATTAGCAGATTTTTCTCAGAAATTTTGACACGGAGGCAAGTTATACGAGCCCTATATTTGTGTCAAGCTGAACGGAAAGCGATTCCTTTACTTCTATGACCTTAAGAGGCCTCTGCAAACATGACTAGGGAACAGATACCCACTTGAAAAATTCTTTATTACTTTGACACTTTTTCAAAGATTATTTGAGATCCGGTCTTCCGTTGGGAGATGGCAAGTATCCACCTTCCTTTTAATATGCTCAACATGCCATCTTGAACAAAATCAAAATGTGTATTTTAGGTTTTCATGATTTTCTTTGTAAAAAAATTTGATTTTCTAAGCTTATGCGTTCAACAATTTAAAAGTGTAATTCCGTTCGACTGCATTGTGAAGCTTAATAATGTATTAATTCATAATGAATTATGGTATATAGCGCATAAAGTTACGTTAGTTCATCTTTGAGCTAGAGGTATAGAAAATTTTTCAGGCCCGCTGTATCACCTGACTCTTATGAAGTTAAGATACCTATGCAACTACGACCAGTGGATAGAGAAACACTTGAGGAATCCTTTTCCCGCTTTTTAAAAAACAGCCTGAGAACTGACCTTCCGCCTTGGGGTGACGAAATGACAAAAAATTTGAACACGCTCATTTGAGCAAGAAAAAGAAAATTAAACTATTAATTGGGAATAAACTCTTAACCTACCCTCGATCTTCTATTAAGAGTGTTATCATGCATAATAACTTTCTTTCTTGATTGATTCGTCGTCACTATCGCTTATAAATATTATTTTTTTTTAACTATCTCTGCTAAATATATATTGCTCGTGGATTAATTTCCGTTCACGAAAGTGCTTTAATAATATGAGGCATTTCTGGCAACGTGGCGTATATTAGAAGAAAAAGTTTACGGAGTTTTGGATTTTTTATCTCAACCCAATTTTTTTCCGAAACTTCAAAAAATAGATATAAAAACTTGCACAGTAGTCAGTTTGGAATGTAAGTTTTCCTGTTTAACTCAAGAAAAGCTATAATTTGACACATTTTTTGTCCTCGCCTGGATATTTTGTCAGTTTTTCATCCTTCTAAGGAAAATATCTATATTTAGCCTTCTTTTCTTTTTTCATGTTTTTTTAATTGTATTTACTTTTTGCTCTGTTTTCGCATTATATCAAGTCTGGTGTTTTGCAGGTTCGCTTGAAGAAACACAGATGGCACAAGCGTATTTTAAAAACACGTGATCCACTTACAGTCTCAATGGGATGGAGAAGATTTCAAACTCTTCCATTATACAGTATACAGGATCATAATATGCGAAATAGGTCATTAAAGTACACTCCTGAACATTTGCATTGTATGGCAACTTTTTGGGGTCCGATCACTCCCCAAGGAACTGGAATGCTTGCTATTCAAAGCATGAATAGCTCAGAGGTAATTTCCCCTATATAGGATCTAGTAGTGTTACTTACTGCTAAAGTATATTAGGCATTGTGAGTAGCAGGGGTCTAATGGTAATAAAATCTTGTTCTTCTTAATTCAACCATGGGTGAAATCATGTTTTGAGACACAGTTTCTAGGGGGAAGTAGCGACGAAGAAATTATTTAAAATCAAAAATAGAAACATAGTGAAAATGAAATAGAAGAGTTTATTTTTTTTGGAGGGGAGGAGGGGTACAAAAGTATTTTTTCGATTTTTTTTTTACAAAAAAACTTTAAAAAAAGCATCAAAAATTTGTTTATTTTCATTTTTGTTACGTTTTTACGAGTCAGACAAACATTAGGGGGGGGGGGTAACCCCCCCTCCCCCTCTGGATACGGCCTTGCTTACAAAACAGCGACAACAGCGTGTAAGTGTAGTCTTATTCAAGACAAAAAAAAATGTGACTGTTAAATTATAAATCAAATAGGAAGACTAAATCATGGTTAAACTGCTATTTTTTTTTTACGGTTGTCGAAGTTTTGAAACCGTGGATTCTGGTGTCCTAAACTATATTTATTAATTAGTCTTGAGTTGCATGTTCATAGTGATATGTGAAGCAAATATTTGGCGAAACAGAAAAGGTGGAACGGATATTCGCTTTTTCAGTTCTAGTAAATATGTTCCAGAAAGGTATAACATACAGTATATGGGGCAGCAAGATACCGTACTAAAAATTGACAAGTTGAAGACGGTTGAATCGAAGTATCTCGATAGCAAATGAAGAGTGGGAGGTAGATATTGGGCGAGAATGGGAGCAATCAGCAAAATACGAGTCTGGTGAATAGAGTTGTCGATAGGGATACCTAGGTATGAGTTACTGTCAATTGTCTTAATAATGGGTGTACCAAAGATTATACTGTGTGATAACTGGTCTTCATAGCAATTAAAAAGACCAACTACTGATTTTTCTAGTTTAAATTCTAGTCCAACATTGTGGTGTGCATCTGTTAAGATGGAAAATATGTCCCAAATACGCTCAGCAATCTGACTTAGTTTGAAGATGTCATCAGCGTATAAGACAAAAGATTTTTTGATGCCGTTAGACAACACAAGGTGTAGGGCATATTCCCTGTATGTCCAATTTTTATCTTAGTGAAAAGGAGGGGGGTAGGAATGTATGGATAAACGCGTGTCACTGATCTATTTTGCCTTCAGCGAAACGGGAGTTTTCTTAGCCAAAGCTGATAAATTATTTACTATTTAGGGATATTGAACCATCTAGCATAACGGTTTTCCACCAAATGGTAGCCGCTTTGTCGAAGCTATACTAAACAGAACCCAGAATAGGATAAACAAAAAAGTTAATTTAAATGCTTCTCCAGTAGTCAAAGCATACCTAATTTTCTTCAGGGATTTGAACCAGCCTAACAAGAACGACCACCGATTTCTCTCGAAACTTTTCAATTCCGTTGCCAAAAGGCGTTATTTGTACAATGCACCATTTTGGAGACTATTTATATGTTCAGACAAGTCGAAACCTCGTTCGGTATTCTTTCGTCTCATGAAATATCATCTGCGTTTCCCCGCACGGACCTGCAATTCTTATTTTGTCACAACATTTAAGATAGGTGGCCCTTTGTCGCCATGTTATAGCAAGTGCATATTCTCGTCTGTCAAAACTCAATCATCTCCGAATTTGGGTCCTGATCCAGTAATTTGTTGAAGTTTTTGTATATTTTGAAGCGTTTAATTTTTTTTTTAATTTGTTTTTTTTCTTTTTATTTAATATTGCTTCGTCTTGTTGTCTTTTGTATGGCGGATATCAAATAAATAAATAAACAAATTTAGGTTACATATCAATTTACCATCTCATTCCTCTCTTAATACTGATACCTGAAAACGAGTTCGCCAAAGAGAAATGAATGTTCAGTTCTGTTCAGTTCTATGTTCAGTTCTCCTAAATAGGTGCATAGGGGAACTGAACTGTTCAGTTCAGTTCTATGTTCAGTTCTCCTAAATAGGTGCATAGGGGTAAAGGTACATTTTGTTTATGAGAGGCTTGTAACAAATGGGACCAATTACTTTTACTCGTCGGTAATGTAGGCCTGATAGCATCTGAGACAATATCAGGCCAACCCTTAAGTGTAAAAGTGATCAAATTTTGGAATTTTTGTTATTCTGAAAAAAATAAAAATATTTGCTCATGTTTTAGTTTAGCCTTTCTATGCTGCTTTGACTAGCTTCTTTGGAGCAGCCATTTCTCTGTTGGTTGACCTGCTGCTTAATTTTGTTGCAACTCGTACTCCTTTTTTTCGACGGTTTTGACGGTTTTTTTCGACTAATTGGACGGTTAGCTTATTATCGAAGGAGATTAAGTAAAACTTAATTCGCCCAGATATGATTTAAGGGATTTGAAGGATTTAAGGGGAATTGAAGCTCAATTTATGGTTAGAACTGACTAGACCAGCTTAATTAAGAGAGATTTACATGCGTTTTAGTTGTGCAAATGTTGTGTCACTTTTGGTGAAAAAATGGGAAAAAAAAATGTCCGCTTGACGTAGCTTTTTGCTTAACTAAAACTTTATTATGTTTATGCTCGTTAAAATCTCGTTTATTTTTGTTTGTTTAAATTTGTGAATCGAATTTCAGTGTTTAAAAGTGCATGAATTGCCTAAGTATGTTGTACAAGATACAACTAAAGACATACTACTGGACTTGGATCCATCGCTGTGAAATTCGTGAAGTAAGAGCAGTATCTTGCGAAAAAAAAAATTTTTTCAAATAGATTTTACGAAATTTTTTAATTAGCTCTGTATTTTGCCTTTAATATTAGTTTTTTATATTATTATTTTTATGTCAAATCGTGTTTGCCCTAAAGCAAACTATTCCTTGTGACTCATTTCTTTGTTCGAAAAATATTGGTACTTCAGTAGAAACCCATGGTTTTCTTTCTTGTTTTTTTTTATTATTATTATTGCTATTTCCTTAAGGATTGCTTTTTAGTGCCTTAATAAATCCGTACGCTGAGAGTATTCTCACTATAATAGATTGACAGTGTAATTTCTCTTTTAGAAATCAATTTTTTGTTCTACATAAAACAAAGTTTTCTTTTAAAGCAGATGCAAGGTTAGATGTTTTGCTTGTTTGTCTAAGCTATTTGAATCTTCATTTTAAAATAAATACAGTGGTTCAATTGATTTGGTGGCATTCTTAAAATATTCTCATTAAAAAAAAAGAAAAAGAAAAAGGCAAGAATAAAAAACGGGAATAAAAGCAAGAATAAAAAAAGCTTTTAACTAGGGGGATTTAGCCCCAGCCCTTTCTTTGTCTTGCATAGCTTAATTAATCTAAGTATCTTTTCTTTTCTCAGCCTGGTTTTCGTATATCGGCTACTGGCTCTGTAGTTGATCAAGATAAATCCACGCAAATAATGAAAAAGTTGAAATTAGTGGGTACACCTTTCAAAATATATAGAAAAACAGCATTTATTGAAGGCATGTTCTCATCGTCACTTGAGGTTGCCAAATTTGAGGGGGCATCAATCAAAACAGTTTCTGGAATTCGTGGTCAAATTAAGAAGGCTGTGAGAAAACCAGAAGGATCATTCAGAGCCACATTTGAAGATAAAATTGTGTTAAGTGGTAAGCTATTTAGTGATTGTATTTATTTTTTTTTTTTGGCACAGTTATATTCCTCGATATGTGGTCCAAAGGCTAGCGAGTTATTATAACGTAATTGTTGAGTAATGGTTGTTTATTTAGTTGTAATAGTAATCTTTGAAATGCATATACGTCTAATAAATACTACGATATAGTGTTTGTGTCTCGATATTTGTGGTTTTTAGGCCTCTGTGCACATTGTGAATGGTAGAGTTGATTGACCTTATTCCTTAAAAGAAAACTATGTCCTAGGTTAGGAACTATCCAAAATTAACATAGAAATAAGACGCTGCCTCAAGTGCTATTGTTGATGGCTTCATCAGCATATACTAGTTTTTAGTTCTAGAAATATGATCTTAGGATACATGGGCTGTTGAGGAGGCCTTTTTCTTCAGTAGAAAATTGTTTTTATCTTCGGAATAGTCAAAAGTTATTGACAAACATTAGATACACTTGTTAGTTTCATTAGTATGCTAATTACCCGGAAATCGGGATTACTAGCATATATCTTTTAAATTATTCACGACGCAATATGTCTTTCTAATAACTCAGTTCTTTTTAAAAGTTTGTAATTTCAATTCCTAGACAAGATAGATATAATTTGTAAGCCATATTTTTGAAAACAAAAATAAAGAATTTGTCGAGCTTTAAAAGAGATTAAATAAAAAAAACAAGTTTTTTTTTAACTGAAAGTAAGGAGCAACATTAAAACTTAAAACAAAAATTATTCCGTATATGAAAGGGTCTGTCCCCTCCACAATGCCTCGCTCTTTACGCTAAAGTTTTTTTATTGTTTTAAAATGTGAGAAATGGTCTAACTTTAGCCTAAAGAGGGAGGCGTCGAGGAGGGGATAGCCCCTTTCATTTACGGAATAATTTCTGTTCGTTTTAAGTTTTAATGTTGCTCCTTACTTTCAGTTAAAAAAAACTTGTTTTTTTTTTATTTAATTTTTGAACGTTCTTGAATTAATGGAGGTTTTGATTTCGGCTCACCGTCCATGAATAATTTAAAAAAAAATTCATATTAATTTTACTTTTATTTGGTTAAATGGCTTTCTCGAAAGTTGTTTAATTTTAATTGCGCACATTTTTATTAGTAATAAATATATGTAACATACGAATTAACTTAAGCAGCGAACTTCTATATCCATATATTTTTAATACTTATATTAGGGGGTTCGCCCCCTAGTCAATACCTCGCTCTTTAAGCTAAAGTTCGAATTTTGTTCCAATTATTTAAAAATGACAAACAAAGGCCGTTAATTAGAATAAATAGCTCTTATGAAAGTACTAAAAAATCTTTGGCTTAAAGAGCGAGGTATTGACATAGGGGCGTACCCAATCATATACTTAATAATTTCTGTTCGTTTAAAGTTTTGATGTTGCTCCTTACTTTCAGTTGAACAACTTATTTATTTCTTATTTAAATTCCGATCGTTTTTTTTTAAATTATGTTGGGAAATCTGGCGCCCCCTTCATAGCAATGTCCCTTCTCCCATGCAAACTTTCTCCATGGAAAGATCCTCCCACATAACCCCAGAACCCTCCCCCCACTACCAGAAAAAAATCACCCTAGAAAACGTCTGTATACTTCCCAATAACCAATACTATATGTAAACATTGGGTAAAGTTCATAACTTTCAGCCCTCCCCCCGGGGACTTTGGGGGATTAAGTTAATCCTAAAAGACATATTTATTATATTTTCGACCATGCTGAAGAAAATGGCTATCTCAAAATTTTGATCAGGTGACTTTGGGAAAAAATGAGCGTGGGAGGGGGCCTACTTGCCCTCCAAGTTTTTGGTCACTTAAAAAGGGCACTAGAACTTTTAATTTCCGTTTGAATGAGCCCTCCCACGATATTCTAGGACAACTGGGTCGATACGATCACCCCTGGGAAAAAAACAAAAACAAAAAACTTTCTTCTTTGATCTTTTGTGATCGTTCTTCTGGCAAAAAATACAAAATTCCACATTTTTGCAGATAGTACCTCTACGTTTAACAAATACAAGATTCTTTCCAGAATTGAAGTAAGAACAATAGTTTATGGCGATCTCGCTTACACCGTCTGTGTGCGTTTGGAAACTTGTATTCAGGAATATTTACCAAAAAGCTGCAATCGGTAATCTTTAGTCGTAATCGAGGTTTTCTAGGAAAAGTATCAGGAATCCACATCACTCCTTCTAAAAAATGTAAAATTGTCAAGACTAGTGGCGTATCATCGTTAAGCTGAGGTTTGACGGAAGATAGTGCATATCTGGGATGCAAAAACGACGAAGCGACATAGGTATGGGAATTCTGGCTTGTATATTGATTAAAGGCAACATTTTCTGAAGTCTTACTAGAAAATTTAACGAAAAAGGGGGATTCTGTTAAAGCCAAATGCAAAAAAAGAACTCCAATAGTAAATTTTTACCAATGCAATAATAGGAAGTTCTATCGATTTAAAAACAAATATTTCCGGCAGGTAAAACGGATATTTCAATTTTCGTTTGAGATAAAACTGAACCGCATATTTGTCCAAATGAAGACTTATGTTTTCACCGGTGACGCAAAATCGGATGCCTAACCGAAACTTGGCCCAAGTCAGTACCGGGCTTGGTTTGCAGCAATAAGATCTTGCAATAAAAAAAGAGAGGGATACGAATCCAAGTGCCCAGTAGTATAGTAGGGGAATTATTGTAGTCAGAAATAGCTTCTTCAGTCTCGTAGGATTCGATTAAACTTACATATTTACATATGTAAAATATAAATATGATAATATTTATATATTAAAATATAATACAATATAATATTACGTATTATATTGCTTTCTATTCTAGACATAGTTTTCGTTCGAACTTGGTTCAGAGTTGATGTGCCACGTTTCTACACTGCCGTGACGTCCCTACTTCTGCCACCTAGCGAGAAAAACAAATGGCAAGGCGTGAAAACTGTTGGACAGCTTAAGAGAGAAAGAAGTGTTAGAGCAGAAGTCAACACTGATCATCTATATTTGGTAATTACCTCTAGTTTGTCTCTGAACACATTATTCAGAATCACCAACATCTTACTGGGAAATATAGAGTCAACCTTTTCTCTAAAATGTTTTTTTTTCTTATCTTCTTTTTATTCCTTCTTAAAAATTTTCCACCATTTCTATTATTGTCTAAATTTCTTCATCTAACTCTTTAAAAATGCTTCGAATATAATAGACTGCAATTGAAGAACCATCAACCCTCATTTTTTACACTAAACAGAAAAACGGCAATGCTTAATGAATGAAATGACTTGTTCATCTGCATTTACGTTAAACAATATAACTTACAGATCAAAAATTATTGGAAAGGCAATCAGTAAATAAAACCCATTGAATTGTCGTCTTGTTACACATGCTGCACTCTGAAATTCTTTTAATAGAAGTACTAGTGAAACTTAAGCGTGAAGGCTTGGGGGTGGATCAGGAGTGCACATAATATTACATTCTAGATTTGCTGTAGTTGCCTAAGAAAATTATATCTGTTTAAGCTCATAGGTTGCATTGTTGTCAACTAACAGTAGAGTATTCTAAAATATTTATTGTAATTTCATACTTTAATCCTAACAAGAAGGTAAATAATCACAAGTTAAATTAAAGTAAAAGTTACTGATGGAAGAGCTATACCAGATCCAGATACTTCAAAAGGAGGCTGTGATTTGATGGCTCAATATCTTGGTGAACCAAGTCATTTACGTCGCAAAAAAGCGTGCTGAATCCGGATTGCACTCAATTCGAAACTTTTATTGAATTCCATAGCTGAACCAGTTATAACAATTACAGAAGAAAATTGTGGGTTAAAGTGGGCTACAGCTATGGCAATTTTGGGGTTGATTCTTACCATTTTTGTTGATTTTGACGGTTCGAATTAGACCGTGTTATTTAATTGGTCTTGCCTTAATTGGCGAATAATGGTAATAAAGATTTTTATTTTGGGTGAAAGCGTGAATGAGATGAGTAACGCTGATAATGCATAGTATAACATTGTTCCATTTTATTAATTAGCTCATTGTTCTCAAGTCACCGACTTTTTTGTCTCTTTTTTTGTTGGTTTGTCAACTAAATTTGTGAGCCATTTTTCGCTTCCGAATTATTCACTTACTTCCTAATTTTATCAGTATATGTATTTCGCCCTTGTATAAATAGCACAACATCAACTGTTGATTGGGCGCACCAAAGACATAAAACAAACACTATTATATAAGGCTTGATAGCACAGCATAAGGAAACTCACCTCTGGCCGTGGTAACTTACGTTTGAATTTTAGAAAAGATAAATTTTTGTCTTAGAGAAGGCTAAAGACTTTTTAGTCTTAAAGAAGACTAAAGAGTAGAAACTAATAAATATATTTTTTTTTCAAAACCCTGAATATAAGTGAAAAAGATGGGCGAAAGACGGATTGGGTCTTACGTAACTTTATCTTTTTAACTCGTTTTCATCATCTCACCTTACGTTTTTCATTAATGCAATTACAACCGAGATCAATTTGATATCTATGTCATACAAAGCACAATTCGTCTTGTGTCCCTCGTTTTCACTCATATATATATATATATATATATATATATATATATATATATATATATATATATATATATATATATATATATATATATATATATATATATATATATATATATATATATATATATATATATATATATATATATATATATATATATATATATATATATATATATATATATTGAAAAGTAGTTTTTGAAAAAAAAAATGTTTCCTATTTATCTTAGAATTGAAACAATACCCTTTTACAGATTCGGAATTTGTTTGTCCAATCGATTCGAAAGGAGAGAAAAGCTTGGTCTTTTCTAGTTGCATATAAAACATAATAATAACGCTGAAATATAACGGGTAATGAGGGTTTGCATTATAGCTATTGGATATTTAGAACCAATAGTACAAATTTCTATTTTTACTTGCCTCAGTTTTGGACTATACCCTTGAGGCGCAGCAAAATGTCAAAAAAAAATTTGATTAGATATATATTTGTGGAAAATCTCCTATAAATCTGCAAAAAAAATATTGAGACATTTTTGCGTTTTTTTTTGTAAGCAGTTTCTGTACAGTGCTACTGATTAATGAATTAGTTCATGTGATCTGGAATGGGGTTTGTTGCCTGCTGTTGTCGGTAAAAGCAACCAATAAATGTATTTGCTCTTTGAAGAGCTGGCTCTACGGGATCATAGAAACTGGATAAGCTTTAGAACCTGTAATGCATCTTCAAGAATCCAATTTGGTCAAATCAGATTTTGTATTTCTTGGGATTTTATATCCTGAGCACTTGATTGACTGAAATTAAAACAGTCACAAGAATATATCCTAAAAAATATCCAGAGCATTAGATTGATTCTGAAATTAAAACTGTCACAAGAATATATCCTAGAAATTGGTAATAGTACCAAGAAAAATATAAACATTCTAAAACTAAATCATTTACCAGAAGCCAATTCGGCTATGTCCATTTTAAAGTGCTCTGAAGAATAATGCGCATATTTAATATACATTTAATGTACAGTAAAATTAGCAAATTCATGTTCGCATGAATTTTATCTAATATTCGTTTTAAGAGGTTTGTCAAAATGACCTCTGAACGGTTCATATGTTAATACTACAAGACAGGTTAGCACATAGGATTGTTGTTCTGTGAAACCTTACTCTTGCTATATTTGGGTTGACAAACAACATTTCTTTTTCCATGTCAAAAGAAATGTCAACAAAATGAAATAGATTGAAATTGTGTTTAGGGGTGTTTGTTTTTTAGCCTGTCTCAAGAGAAGAAAAAGTATTTGCTCCTCTAGTAGTGCCAAGATCTCTTCAGCGTCAGCTACCTTATGACTACAAACCTAAAGCTGAGGTGGCAGCACCTCTACCTGGCAGTAAGCGCGATATTGAAGGGAAGAGAGTTGCCGTGGTCCTGGAGCCGAAAGAAAGAAAGGTAAATAAGCTAATTATCTATTTGACTACTGATTCATTTCATATTGTGTTGTAAAATGGAAAGAGACGCTGTTCAATATGCTGTCTTGCAACTTATTTGTTTATAACTTGTTCCCTTATGAGCTTTAACTTCAGAGAAGTATGGGCGAGTCATATTGAATGCCTGTTCATTAAAAATGACAAAAATGGATTAAGTTTGGGAGCTCTTACTATAGGAAAACATTGACTATACTGACGTGAAAAGCTATGCTAATAAGCGTTCACTTATTGTACACACTAAGGTGTGTATAGTGGTGTTAGTAATTTTAAACCGCTCAAAAGTGGGCTTTGGTTTTTCTAATCTGCAATAAGGTCGATAATCTCCTCGTTTGCCCTCTTGAGCCAAAAGAAGATCTCATTGTAAGAAAGCGTAGATTTTAATGATAAGCATTTTAACTAGACCACACGCCATAGCTACTTCACATATATCTCAATTGGTTAGTAATTTTGGATATTTTCCAAATAAGGTATTGCTTTTCTTTATTATGATCAAGGCTCCTTGACATTTATGATATACGAAGATGCAATTTTTTGTCAAGAAATGGATTTATTTTAACTGTTCTGTTTTGTTACTTAAAAAAGTAGGTAGACATAGCAGTTTTCTTTCACAATGAGCCCTGAAACAGCTCTCATGATTTCCCAGGGCCCCCATAGCAGTGCACCTAATCAAAAAGAAAAGAAAAAAGAGAACACATAAGTACTACCCATGGAAAAGAAAGTGATTTTCCTTATTGTTCAAGCCAGAGGAGTGTAAGTTTCCTGAATAGGCTTTTCGGTCATAGCAATTCCAATGGTGTACCTTTTTTTGATCCGGTGCCATTTTTTAGGGTTTCAGGCTGCGTTTCGAAATTTCTCTGATTTTCTTCCAAAATAACACTTTACTATTAAAACTAATTTAGATAATGGTTACCATTCCCGGTTCAGCTAGAAAGGGCAATTTTTTTTAAATTGATCAGTTACCATTAATTTAGATAATAGTTACCATTACTATAATATGTAAAGAACTAAGGAAAACCAAAACTCTGGGTAGGTATTATATGCTAATGCTCTGCAACTGGCGTCATGATGTATGTGCATTTTTTGATCCGACGCCATTTTTAGGGGTTTCAGGCTGCATTTCGAAATTTCTCTATTTTTTTAATAATATTTTACTATTAAAACTAATTTAGATAATACTTACCATTCCCGATTCAGCTAGAAAGGTTCAGCTTCAGCGATTCAGCTATTTTTTTTTCTTACTTGCCAATTTTTTTAAATGAGTTTTTTTTTAATTGTTGGTTATTATGAGCCGCGGTTCATCCTTTACTAGTTGCAGTTACCGCTGTAACTATAATATGTAAAGAACTAAGGAAAGCCAAAACTCTGGGTAGGTCTTCTATGCTAATACTCTGCATCTGACTTCATGATATATGTGCATTTTTTGATCCGATGCCAGTTTTTAGGGGTTTCAGACTGCGTTGATATACGGTATACTCTGCATCTGGGCTTCATGATATACGGTTCTTGATCCCGTGTTGGATTCTGAAATATAATTCTGAGTTAGAAAAAAGATTAATAGTGGTTAAATTAAGCCCGTAAAAGCCATAGAGCTTGTCGGAAGGGAAAAAACCACAGTTAATGCTATTTTTTGAATACCAGAAGAAAAGTGTTTTGCCCCCTTCCTCCAGACAAAAATGCCGATTCTCCCTAGCCCCCCCCCCCTAAAAAAATTCTTGAAGTTACAGCTTAATCCGCCAGCCATGAGACAAAATAGGATAGATGTACCAATATAATAAGTCGTTTTCTTTTAACGAAAGGTGGCTTGCCTTCGACATAATAAAGGTAAAGAAAAAAATGTATACCCTGGGGAATATCGGAAGCATATTGACGCTTCAGGTTAAGTCTTTTTATCTTTGACTTCGTCTCAGCTACTCGCTGTATAACATCACGCAGTCTTATTCAGATGGTGAGTGGCTAAAATTGACCGATACTAAAAGAAGCTTTATTTTCAATGTTTATTTTTTAAGCAAATTTCCATTTTATTATTATCAACATCAGTTCATATTTATATCAGGGTTGGTTTCTCTGCACGAAGCAGGGAGAGGGGTGCTTTTGGTGAACAGAAACATGAAAAGCAGGGTCTCATTCATTTGTTGAGCATTTTCGAAATCAAATCGACTTTGCTTTGCTTTGATAAAACTTAGGAATGTTTTAGTCTAAGAAACAATCAGGATTGCCACCGCTATTGATTTATCACTATTTCTAGTGTTTTTTTTATATTACCTAGTGATTTTCTTCTAGTTAGTGATTTATAGTGATTTTTGTTCTAAAACACTTGTTTTTATCCTAAATCTAGTAATTTTTCAAAATATAGTACGTAGATTCATGATTCAATCGAATAAATTACACAAAAAGCTAATAAAAAAACGCAAAATCGTGATTCACTTTAGTGATTTATAGTGATTTATGCAAATATACCGCCTTTGAAACTTTCGACTTCCCACCATATGTCCATATCAGATCTAGACCTCAGAGCGTTATCTTCAAGATAATAGGCAAACCTAATTAATCGCTAAACTGCAAAAATGTTCCATGCTTCCTATTTCACAACATTTGCTCTGGTCGAATTTTGTCTTCATATTTATGTTTTTCTCTATAATCTATCAGTTCTAAATTAGATTTTCTTCGTTTAAAACCTTTGAAAGTAGAGTAAATTGTGGATATGGCTACACCCTCTACACCTGCAAATAGAACGGAAATGGAGTGAATGAAAAATAAGAAGGTAGGTATAGATTAAATATATTTTTTTTTAATTAAAAAAGAAAATACGACTTAGTGCTTTAGTAATAGGATTTGTAATATAGCTAGATAGATTAAATTTATTGTAGTTTGGTGATTGAAGTCGGTTGGGAGTAAGGAGGGGGGAGGAGTTTCTACTCTGGGAATTGTCTAATGGATTTAATCCTTACTTTTAATAGGTAATTGAAACGCCTAACAAGCGCAGTTGACGTCCCATTCTTTAAGTTTTTGAATTTATGTGCTAACATATCAAACAGTTTGTGGTAACGAACTGTAAGAATGGAGCGACAATATTAACCGAAACTTTAGAGACGAAATTTTGATATCAATCGTTATATCATCGGCTTATTATGTTTACTGCAAATATACGAGGCGTGTTTTTTAATTAAGGTCCGTTTGAACGTAAGTACACAACGAAAAATTATTTCAAAAAAGTAAATTTATTTTTAGAAAGTGCATATTTCACTCTATTTTTTGGCATAATTACCAAGTTTTTTGAAGCACTTATCATGTCTCTCATGAATTTTGAAGTAAAGTCTTTATAAGAACTTGCCGGCGGCTCCAATAACCTAGAGTTCACTGCTTTTTTTTACGTCTTCGTCATCTTTTTAACGGTTGCCACTGAGGTGGCGACCGGTTGAACTGGAGACAAAACATGGGTTTGGCATATCACGCACAAATCGAGGCAACAGAACATGTAATTGAAACACACACACTCGCCTGAAAATTTGAAGTCCGAATATCCTCTCTCCCAGCGCAAAATCATGGCGTCGGTGTTTAGGAATAGGCATGGTGTTAGTAGTAAGGCATCTATATATTTGAACCCTACGCCTAAGGCATGTAAATGTGTGTAGGTTTTCAAGTAATTGGGGTTACCAGGGTCATTTGCAAAGAGGTATCATTTCTATAGAAGGTATAGTAATTTGAAATATCATATGGAATTTGCTTGAAGGTATATACTTTGCGTACGTGCCCGTACAAACAGGTTGGGTATAATCTGTTCTGGTTCAAGTTTTTTCTGACACAATTAACTGAATTTCTATTTCATGATATACAAGTTTTTTTTTAGGTTAAATCCGTGTCGGAAAAACCGGTGTATCTTTTTAGTTTTCTTTACAATTCATATTAATAAGAGAATTGAATTAAAAGAGAATAGTTTTTATTTTGATTGATATGATTAGAGGAAAAAAATGAGGAGTATATTTACATTATTGGGGATTAATGGTGGAGATAACAGCAGAGATGTAATTGCTTCTTTAGTTTACGAGATTTGCGAATTTTTTGCGAAGAATTATTATCGTAAAGATATTACCATGATCAGGAATACCTCACGGGTAATTAAAGAACGGGGTGCTTGCATCAGATACTTAATAGATTTGACACTTACAAGAGACATTGCTAGAAGGTATTCAATAGCTTAATTGAAAAGTTACGATAGAATGACATTGTGACTTGACCTAGCTTTACCTCGCCGATGTGGTCTGTATAATACATAAGTAACGTTTGAAAAGTATTGCCAATTGAAAAAGAAAGGGCGGAAGTGTTTTGAGGGGGATGAGTCGCAGGGGGGGTTGAGTTGCACGGGGGTGCAGTTAAAGGGGCTACAGTTACACGGGGGTTGCGGTTATACAGGGGGTCAGTTACAAGGGGGGTTCACTTGCACGGGGCTTGAGTTAAATGAGGATTGAGTTCCACAAGAGTAATAGTTTTCTTTACAATTCATATTAGTAAGAGAATTGAATTCAAAGAGAATAGTTTTTATTTGCAAGGATATTAGTAGAGGAAAAACATGAGTGGCGCATTTACATTATTGGAGATTAATGACGGAGCTAACAAAAGTGATGTAATTACTTCTTTAGTTTACGAGATTTGCGAATTTTTTGCGAAGATGTATTAGCGTAAAGTTATTGCGATGGTTAAGAATGCCTCACGGGTAATTAAAGAATGGGGTGCTTACATCAGATACTTAATATATTTGACGCTTACAAGAGACATTGCTAGAAGGTATTCAATAGCTTAATTGAAAAGTAACGATAGAATGACATTGTGACTTGACATAGCTTTACCTCGCCGATGTGGTCTGTACAATACATAAGTAACGTTTGAAAAGTATTGTCAATTTAAACAGAAATGGCTGAAGTGTTTTGAGGGGAATGAGTTGCATGAGGGGTTGAGTTGCACGAGGGTTCAGTTAAAGGGGCTACAGTTACACGGGGGTTTCGGTTATACAGGGGTGCAGTTACAAGGGGGAGTTCAGTTGCCTGGGGGTTGAGTTAAATGAGGATTGAGTTCCACAAGAGTAATAGTTTTCTTTACAATTCATATTAGTAAGAAAATTGACTTCAAAGAGAATAGTTTTTATTTGCAAGGATATTAGTAGAGGAAAAAAATAAGTGGTGCATTTACATTATTGGAGATTAATGATGGAGCTAACAACAGTGATGTAATTAGTTTTTTATTTTACGATATTTGCGAATTTTTTTTGCAAAGTGGTATTAGAGTAAAGGTATTGCGATGATTAAGAATTCCTAAATGGTAATTAGCTTCTTTATTTGTTTTTTTTTCAGGGGTGTCTGTATCGCACCAGAGGTCCAAGAATATGGAGAGAGGTCCTAGAATATTGAGGTTACGTGCGCGCACGTAACCTCGTCTAAATGAACCTTAAAAAAAATGAAATAAAGCTATGTCGACTTTAAATATCTCTCCCGATTGGTCCCTAAAAAACCAGTCTGGTTGAAAACGTGGAGTTTTCGTACTGCTCACTTTTTGCAATATGTAGGAACCAGTGGGGAATCCCTGTTCGTTTGGAAAGGTGCCAAGGAAAGGCATACAAATAGCATGTAGTTTCAAAACGTGTTTAATCACTTTTCTTGAATGAAGTATCTGTACTGTATATTCAAGAGTTGAAATCAATAAAGAGCTTGTTACTTACTTACAAATATTTTTTATAATTTCTTGAATTAAATTTCCGTATTGTGTGTATCCAAGAGTTGACTTCAAGAAAGAAATTGTTACTTACTGAAAATTTTTTCATAATTTCTAGAATTAAATTTTTACATCGCGTAGATAAGTGAAAATTGTTTGTGATAAAGAGAAAAAAAAAGCTACTTACTTGCGATTTTTTCATAATTTCTTGAATTTAATTTCTACATAGTATATCTAAATCGTTAAAAAAATAATTTTTTTGAATTAATTATACTTTTGTAATAAATTCTTTAACTATATTTTTTTTGTTTATCCTTAATGTTAATTATACATATAATTTTATACTTAGACTGAGATTTTTTTCATAATTTCTTGAATTTAAATTATAAGTCGTATATATATATTGTTAAAACAATAAATAGTTTGTTAATTACTTAGAATTTTGTCATAATTTCTTAAACGAAATGTCTTTTTGTCTGTCAAACAGGTAAATTCAAGAAGGAATTTGCTACTTAGTTACAATTTTTTTCATAATTTCTTGAATGAAATTTCCGTATTGCGTATTCAAGAATTGACTTCAAGAAAGAAATTGTTACTCAGAATGTTTCAATAATTTCTTTAATTAAATTTCTACGTCATTTAGCTATGTAAAAAATGTTTTTTGTTGATCCAAAAGGTGAATTCAAGAAAGAATTTGCTGATTAGACTCAGAATTTTTACATATTTTCTTGAATTTAATTTTTACGTCGTATATCTAACTCGTGAAAACAATAAAGAGTTTGTTACTTACTTCGAATTTTGTCATAATTTCTTTAACGAAATGTCTTTTTTGTTTGTCCAAAAGGTAAATTCAAGAAAGAATTTGCTACTTAGTTACAATTTTTTCATAATTTCTTGAAGGAAATATCAGCATTGCGTATCCAAGAATTGACTTCTAGAAAGAAATTGTTACTTACTGAGAATTTTTCAATAATTTCTTGAATTCAATTTATATATCATTTAGCTAAGTGAAAATTGTTTGTGATAAAGAGAAAAAAAAGTTACTTACTTGCGATATTTCATAATTTATTGAATGAAAAATCTGTACTGTACATCCAAGAGGTGAAATCAATAAAGAGTTTTTTACTTACTTACAAATATTTTCATAATTTCTTGAATGAAATTTCCTTATTGTGTATTCAACAAATGACTTCAAGAAATAAATTGTTACCTACTGAGACTTTTTTCATAATTTCTTGAATCAAATTTCTACATCGTGTATCTAAGTCATGAAATTCTTGAATGAAATTTACGTATTTTGTATCAAAGAGTTGACTTCAATAAAGAAACTGTTACTTACTGAGAATTTTCTCATAATATATCGTATTAAATTTCTAAATAGTATATCTAATTAAAAATTGTTTTTGATATAAAGAAAAAAAAAAGTTATCTACTTAAGGTATTTTCATAATTTATTTAATCGAGTATCTGTACTTTATATCAAAGAGTTTAAAAAAGAAAGAGTTCGTTACTTAATCAAAAATATTTTCATAATTTCTTGAATGAGATTTCCTTATTGTGTATCCAAGAGTTGACTTCAAGAAAGAAATTGTTTTTTTTTCATAATTTACTAAATGTAATTTACGTATTGTGTATCCAAGAGTTGACTTCAAGGACGAAATTGTTACTTACTGAGAATTTTTTCATAATTTCTTGAATTAAATTTCTACATCGTGTATCTAAGTCATGAAAACAATAAAGACTTTGTTACTTATTTGGAGTTTTGTTGTAATTTCTCAAACGAAATGTCTTTTTGTATATCCAGCAGGTGAATTCAAGAAAGAATTTGCTACTTACTTAAAATTTTTTCATAATTTCTTTAATGAACTGTCTTTTCTATTTAGCCAGGAGCCGAATTCAAGAAAGAATTTGCTACTTACTTAAAATTTTTTATAATTTCTTAAATGAAATTTATGCATTGTGTATCCATAAGGTAACATGAGTGTGTTACCTATTTACAATTCCTTCATAATTTCATGAATGAAATTTCAGTATTGTGTATCCAATAGGTGAAAACAATAAAGACTTTATTACTTACTTGCAATTTTATTATGAGTTCTTTAATTAAATATATGTATTGTTTCAAGGATGTGAATTCAAGATAGCTATTTCTACTCACTTACAATTTCTTCATAATTTAATGAAATGCATAAAACTAATCTAAAGAATAAAGATGGGTTAAGCTTAAAGATATTTATTGTTTAAACGTATTAACATATTTTTGAAATAATTTGCTACTAACTTACAATTTTTGATAATTTCTTAAATGAAATTTCTGCATTGTGTATCCCTGAGGTAACTTCAAGAAAGAGTTTGTTGCTTACTTAGAGTTTCGTCATAATTTCTTGAATGAAATGTCTTTTTTTATTTATCCAGGAGGCGAATTCAAGAAATAATTTGTTCCCATGTGTCTGACAATAGATGTATGCAAATTCCTTTTCTTACATCTCCGACATTTTATTAGACATTCTAAACGTTTGATATGCTAGCTTACTCTAAAAATAATGAACACATAACAATGTAATGCAAAATATATTTTTAATGAAATAATGCTATGTAGAATATTAATACAATAAATATATTATGATACATTATTAATATCAATGATTAACTTTGGACATTTTGAATCTGTTCCAAAAAATAGTTCACCATGTTCTCTCTTGATATTATAGGTATTGTCTTCTCTTAGTTCGTAATCAGTAGAATAATCATTATTCCATTTTGAGTCATACACAATTTTTACTGGTGTCTCATCAACAGGCTCAATATGCTTTTCATCTTTGGTATTATTTGGATCAATGACTGCTTGATCAATGGCAGTAACGTTTGCTGGTGCTTTGTTTTTCATCTATTCATCTTTATATTCTATCGTGATATTTTCTGACAATGCCCTTTTTATTTTTATGGCAATTTCACTTTATATTATCACATTATTTTTACACAGGTAACAGTTTCGACACGTAGACAAGATATGGTTTACGATATTAGTAGAAGAGTAGACCTTTCTTTTATTGATCTTCCGTTGAATGCTAATACCCAAAAGGTGACGATTCGATGTATCAGTAGGTAATGTATTTGCTGCAACAGTAACAAGGAGTTGTCCTCTATCATCAATGATTAATTTTATTTTGGCATTCTCTTTGAGTGCAATCATCTTTGGAGATCTCCATCTCGCATAACCACCAACATAAGAGTTGAATTTTTTCGGTATTCCAAAGAAATTTAATTCATTACTGTCATGACAATGCATGCATACATTTCCAATAGTGCTAGCACCTGTACTTGTTTCAAAGTTTAAATAAGCCTCTTTGTCAGCATTCAATTCTAAAATAACCTTGTTACTTAAACACACTTTATTAAAATGCTCCATCTATACTTTTTTTTTTAAAAGATATAACTTAAAGTTTTATCGTTCAACTACGCACAAAATAATGCTTTAATATACGCACCCGATCAGGTAGTGTCGATCACCGGTCTTAGAGTACCAATGAAGAAGTCGCGTAATGGCTCTGAACAATCAAAAAGCGCAATTTTTAGAAGTGTCATAATATTCTTAAGTTTTAAGTTATTTACAAAAAGAAAAAAATTAATAAATTTTAAAAATTTCTATTTTATAAAAAATATTTTTTTTTTTTTAGAAAGAAAAGAAAAAACAACAACAAATGTTTACATAAAAATTTTAATGCGAGTTCACTCTTAAACATCCACAAACGATGGGTTCATGATATGAAAGAGTTTTTAAAATGTTTTATGGATTTTTCACAATCAGGTATGTTCTTAGCTATCCACTGTGTGAAGAACGATACCTAATTTTCCGGACGATGATAACCCCCCTAAAATTTAGGACAATTAAACTCATATAGATTAAAGGGTGGAATCCTAGGGTCACCCTTTTGAATTAAAACTTTATCCGCAGGTACATTGCCCCTTACGTAGAGTGCTTCAACTCCGAAAAAGCTGCAAATTCCACTGACTTCCTCCTGGCCATTTGTCAGTTCCTGAGCAGTATAATTAAGTGGTGTAATCACTCTATCATAGAATCCCAGTCTGTTTATATAACGTAATGTAGTACTCCACAAGCTTTTATCATACTCAAACAGATTACAGTTCACTAACCAATAGACATTTAGGGTTAACTTAACTTTTTAGGGGTTGAACATTTAGGGCTCTCTTAGATGCTGACTATGATAGTATGTTTCCTTTCATGCTGGATCCTAAAGTGTATTTTCTATTCATCATCTGATGGTTGATTTATCATCTGTTGAAAATCTAATATTTTTACAATTGCTTAAAGTGAAATTCGAGTCGTATATTAACCGTTTTGAACTTGTGAAAAATTTGATAACCTTTAATTTCTAGATAACAGTGTGCAGAAAAATTATAAAAAAAAAATCGCTGTGGTCATTGAAGCAGTTACGTGTTTTGGAATGATTAGCATAACGATACCACGGCGTATAATAATATCACAGGGTCTTTCATTGCATGGTTTAATCGACTAAAGCGTCTAGCATCTCTACCATTATACAGAAGGCTGTGCTTATCCTTTTTCTGTGTTTTTACAAGTGTCCTTAACTGTTTTCTTGTTTCACTCGAATCGTTGTCAATGTGTAAAGGGATATTTTCACCGTTTATTTTGGTAGCTTGCATCGATGTGGTATCGTTCCATCTTGGTCGCTTTTCAGGGGGAGTGTAATTGCATGAATCCACTTCCTACTTAAAAAAAAAAAGAAGAAAAACTTAGTAAGGAAATAATAACCCCTCTTTTACAGATAAATTGTCCCTCTAAATTTTATTCTGATGGTTGTAGTGCCCTATGTTATAGTGTATTAGAAATATTCAAAAAAAATTTTCAACTGAAAGTATGTAGAAACTCTCACACTTAAAATGAAACAAAACTAGTACTTATATTAGGGGGGTTTCCTCCTCCTCAACACCTTACCATTCACACTAGGTTCAAATTTTTTTCCAGTTATTTAAAAATGATCCCTGAATCAAATAAGTCGCTGATTTAGAATAAATAACTCTTTAGAAAGAAAAAAACAAACTTTAGTCTAGATAGTGATGTATTGAAAGAGGGGCAACCCATCTCATATACGAACTAATTTCTGTTCCTTTTACTTTTTAAAGGTGCTCCTTACTTTCTGTTGAAAAACTTTCAATTGAAAGTCTCATTTATTGAAACTAGTTTCTAGTTTAAATTATAGTTTAAAATCTCGTTTCTTATAGTTTTTTAAATAGTACTGGGAAATCTGACACCACTCAACTATAAAATGTCTCTTCTCCCTTTAAAAATTCGTCACTGGATATACCCTCTCCCTTACCTCCCTGCACCCCAACCCTCCCTCTAGCCCAAAAAACTGTAAACTTCTGTATACTTTCCAAAAACCAATGCTATATGCAAACACTGGGCAAAGCTCATAACTTGCAGTCCTCCTCCCGGGCATATGAGGGATTAAATCATCCTAAAATACATAGTTATTAGATTTTTTTGAATAAATCTGGTAATTTCTAACTTTTTATCCGGTGATTTTTTGAAAAAATGATCCTAGGATGGGGGCTTGGTTGACTTCAAAATCATGAGATCACATAAAAATGACACTATAACATATAATTTCTAATTTAATGAGGCCTCTCTCAAAATTATATTACCTCTGTGTGGATACAGTCACCCCTGAAAAAAAAACAAATAAACACGCAAATAACCCGTGAGGCATTCTTAACCATCGCAATACCTTTACGCTAATACCTCTTCGCAAAAAAAAATTCGCAAATCTCGTAAACTAAAGAAGTAATTACATCACTGTTGTTAGCTCCATCATTAATCTCCAATAATGTAAATGCACCACTGATTTTTTTCCTCTACTAATATCCTTGCAAATAAACACTATTCTCTTTGAATTTAATTCTCTTACTAACATGAATTGTAAAGAAAACTATTACTCTTGTGGAACTCAATCCTCATTTAACTCAACCCCCGTACAACTGAACCCCCCCGTGTAACTGAACCCCTGTATAACCGAAACCCCCGTGTAACTGTAGCCCCTTTAACTGAACCCTCGTGCAACTCAACCCCCATGCAACTCATCCCCCTCAAAACACTTTTCAGCCATTTCTTTTTAAATTGACAAAACTTTTCAAACGTTACTTATGTATTATACAGACCACATTGGCGAGGTAAAGCTATGTCAAGTCACAATGTCATTATATCGTTACTGTTCAATTAAGCTATTGAATAACTTCTAACAATGTCTCTTGTAAGCGTCAAATCTATTAAGTATCTGATGTAAGCACCCCATTCTTTAATTATCCATGAGGCATTCTTAACCATCGCAATACCTTTACGCTAATACCTCTTAGCAAAAAATTCGCAAATCTCGTAAACTAAAGAAGTAATTACATCACTGTTGTTAGCTCCATCATTAATCTCCAATAATGTAAATGCACTACTCATTTTTTCCCTCTACTAATACCATTGCAAATAAAAACTATTCTCTTTGAATTAAAGTCTCTTACTAACATGAATTGTAAAGAAAACTATTACTCTTGTGGAACTCACTCCTCATTTAACTCAACCCCCGTACAACTGAACCTTCCCTTGTAACTGAACCCCTGTATAACCGAAACCCCCGTGTAACTGTAGCCCCTTTAACTGAACCCTCGTGCAACTCAACCCCCCATGCAACTCATCCCCCGCAAAACACTTCAGCCATGTCTTTTTAAATTGACCATACTTTTCAAACGTTACTTATGTATTATACAGACCACATCGGCGAGGTAAGGCTAGGTCAAGTCACAATGTCATTCTATCGTTACTTTTCAATTAAGCTATTGAATACCTTCTAGCAATGTCTCTTGTAAGCGTCAAATCTATTAAGTATCTGATGTAAGCACCCCATTCTTTAATTACCCTTGAGGCATTCTTAACCATCGCAATACCTTTACGCTAATACCTCTTTGCAAAAAATTCACGAATCTCGTAAACTAAAGAAGTAATTACATCACTGTTGTTAGCTCCGTCATTAATCTCCAATAATGTAAATGCACCACTCATTTTTTTCCTCTACTAATATCCTTGCAAATAAAAACTATTCTCTTTGAATTCAATTCTCTTACTAATATGAATTGTAAAGAAAACTAAAAAGATACACCGGTTTTTCCGACACGGATTTAACCTAAAAAAAACTTGTATATCATGCAATAGAAATTCAGTTAATTGTGTCAGAAAAAACTTGAACCAGAACAGATTATACCCAACCTGTTTGGTACGGGCGCGTACGCAAAGTATATACCTTCAAGCAAATTCCATATGATATTTCAAATTACTATAGCTTCTATAAAAATGGTACCTCTTTGCAAATGACCCTGGTAACCCAATTACTTGAAAACCTACACACATATCTATGCCTCAGGCGTATGGTTTAAATATATAGATGCCTTACTACTGGTGCTTTTTGGTCAATCTCGTGCAAAGGAGAAACCACTATTAATGCAGAAGCATACTGCCTAACCCTCAGACAGCTCCGCAGAGCGATAAAAAAAAAAAAAAATGGTATGCTGACAAGGAAATTGTCCTTCTTCATAACAATACATGACCTCACATTGCTGGCCGGACCCGTAATTTGTGGGATAGTTTTGGCTGGGAAGTTTTAGATCACCCATAATACAGTTCTAATCTTGTGCCGAGTGATTACCATTCGCTTCTCCACCTCAAACAACACCTCAGTGGCAAACGTTACAATGATGATGACGACTTAAAAACGGAAGTGAATTCCTGGTTAGCGGAACAGGTGGCAAGTTTTTATGCAGAGGTTACTTTAAAAGTTGTTGAGAGGTATAAGTGTTATAAAAATACTTGTCAACTATGTTGTTAAATAGACTAAAGTAATGTACTTTTTGAAGATAAATTTAATTTTTTTTTAAATAATCATTCGTTGTGACGGACATTAAAAAAACACGCGTCGTATAAGATTCATTAAGCTTAGTTTTACGCATAAGCTAAGAAACTGTGGAAATTTACCTGAAAGAGGGAGGAAACACCCACTAAAAGTCAAAGAATTTTAATTAAAATTCGAATCATTAGATTCAGCGTATCAGAGAACCCTACTGTAGTGGTCTCAAGCCCCTATCTGCAAAAATGTTAAATTTTATATTATTTGTCAGAAGAGAAATCACGGATGCGTGTTAATTTGTTGTTGTTTTTTTCTAGGGGCAATCGTATCGAATCAACGGTCCTAGAACATTGGGAGAGGGCTCATTTGAACGGAAATTAAAATTGCTGGTGTCCCTTTTATTTGAAAAAAAAGATCGGACGTCTACTAGCCCCCCTCCCACCTCCCTTTTTTCCCAAAAATTGTTGAATCAAAAGTTTGAGATAGCCATTTTGTTTAGTATAGTTAAAAGGTTCCCAAGCTATACATCTAGATTTAGCATGATCCACCTAGGTCCTGAGGATAGGTCTGGGGATGAAAGTATGCTAAGGATAATATACAATCTATGAACAACCAGTTTCATAGCCACAAAGACAAATAACAGGTGACAGAATGCATTGGACTTGTATAACTAAGGCTATATATTTACAAATTAGTGGGATGGCGATAGGTTTAAGTTAGGATACTTTGCCTCCCCCCCCCCTGCTGATGTGCAAATATATAGCCCAAATTATATTATTATATAAACTAAAGTGCTATATTTTCATCATATTTTGGCATTAGGATTAACATATCTACTTCTTGGGTGTGTTCCGTATAATTAACAAGTACCTCTTTTTTTTATTAAAGAAGCAATAAGACCGATGCTTATCAGAATTTTTGAGGGGTGGTATAAATTTTTCCCATGAAAATATAAAAGGGCTATTTTCAAAATTGTCGCTGGTATCCCAGTAATTTTACCAGCTCAACTAGAGTAAAAAAGAAAAAGTTTCTATATTTTTTTTGAAAAAAAAACTAAGGTGTTGAATCGACAAGGAAAAAGAAAATTAAAAAGAAAAAGCAAATATTTCTATTACATCACTACTACTACTACTACAAACAACCCACCGCAGCACCAGGCCACCTGAGGCAAACACAGTAAAGCCCGCTCCTCCTCCAGCCTAATTTAATTAACGCCTCTCTTTTTACACCCGTCCACGACGTTCCCATTTCCTTTAAATCTTTTTTTATGACGTCCTCCCACCCCAGACGAGGACGGCCTGCTTTCTGTATTAGCCCTAGATGGTTGGCCGTAAAGAATAATCTTCGGTAATCTATCATCCTTCATCCGCACAACGGGCTCTAGCCACCTCAACCTTTCTTTCATTATAGCCCTAGAGAGCGGTATTGAACCACATTTTTCGTATAGCCTATTGTTTGAAATACGGTCAGTCAGCTGGGTACCCAGATCAATCCGTAAGCAATTTCTCTGGAAAACATCTAGCAAATCGTCATCCGCTTTTCGGAGCGTCCATACTTCAGAGCCATATTTGACCACTGTCATCACTGTAGCTTCTAATATTCTAATCTGGTTCTGCAGACTTATCTTCCTATTCTTCCAAACTTTTTTTAACTGTGAAAAAACACCCTGAGCCTTGGCTCTTCTACTTTTAACATATTCACTCCTCCCACCATCTTTACTAATAATAATACCAAGTTAAGTGAAGCTGCCCACTTGATCAATCTTTTCATTACCCAACGTCGCCTTTTCATCTTCACTTATTCCTAGCCTTAGTGACTTAGTCTTCCTAACATTAAATTGCAAACCAATTCTAGCACCCTGAACTCGCAAAGTCTCTAAAAGTTCATTCATTTTGTTCACACTTTCATCTAGGATGCTTAAATCATTAGCATAATCAAAGTCCAGGAGACCTTTTCCTCCCCATTTGATTCCGTGGTCTCCCGCTGCCTTTTATGTGCTCCTTAAGACAAAGTCCGTCAAAATAATCCATATAAAGGATAGAACACAACCCTGCTTAACTCGTGATTTAATACAAAACCAGCTGCTAATCTCATTTCCTGCCTTAACCGCAGCAGTGTTATTCTCGTACATAGCACTAATTACTTTAATGTATTTGTCTGGTATACCATACAAGGATAAAACCTTTACTAAAGCTCTTGTATCAACAGAATCGAACGCTTGCTCATAATCTATAAAACTGAGGACCAAAGGTGTTTGAAAACTCAGGCACTTCTCAATTATTAGCCTAAGAGTGAAAATTTGGTCGCCACATCCTCTACCTTTTCTAAAACCGCACAGTTCTTCTCTTAAAACTTTGTCTACGGCATCTCTCAGTCTAAAAAAAGTGTCATATTACTAAGTAATTTAATACCTATATAGAGACCAGTCTAATGCCTCCATAATTAACACACTCATTTTTATCGCCTTTCTTATGAAGTGGCTTAATTAAAGTTTTCCTAAAATCGTTAGGTACTTCCCCTTTTTGGAAAATCATATCCATAATCTTCAGTAACTTATTTCGAACCTCGGAGCCACCATATTTAAGAATCTCATTTGCCACCCTTTCACCACCTGGACCTTATTATTTTTTTATCTTTTTAGTACTGTCGCTAATTCCTCCTCACAAAACAAATCTTCCTTCACATCCAAGGTATCACAAACTTTTCCATTTTCCTCTATATCTTTTCCTGCATCTCGATCTCGGTTAAGCAAACCCTCCAAATGTTTGACCCATTTTTTTTTAGTTTTTTTCCTTATCGCTAATTTCAGCCCCAGTCTTATCTTTAAGTGGGCCAAGTCCGGATTGACTAATCCCTCTTAATTTATAAACATGCCAGTACAATATTTTACTATTATGCCGTCTAGCTGCATCTTCTAGATTTTCGGCAATCTTATCCATGGCCTCCACTTCACACCTCCTTAGTTCAACTTCTATTATATCACAGATAACCTATCCTCCTATTATATAACAGAGATATTACATTCTCCTTTGCTACATTCTATTATATCACAGATAACCAATTTCCAGTGATCTGGTATAAGCCAATGGGACCAATTCCGGAAAATACATTGAGGAAGCAAGGATTTTGTTCTATTTTCTGAATAAAAATGTAAAAGGGCATTTTCAAAATTTCAAGGGTAATTTTCGCTTAAGAAAAAACAAAACATCAATCTAAAGGTATTTTTCCACATCTAAGGGGATAATTTTACCCCTTTCCTGTAGGTACACCTTTATAGACATAGTAAAAAAAAGAAACAGTTATTAATTGTAATGATTAACAGTATTATAATTCTAGTGAATTTTTTTCCACCGGGTGGCAACCCTGGAAACAATAAACTATCTGACAATATTAAAAATCTTTGTACATTAGTTTGTTGAATCTATTCGCTAAATTTTATTCTGCTTTATTCAATTGAACCCTTTTTTTTTAGTAATTTTAGTAATTTGATTTACTGTCTTATGTTTCAAAGTAGAAGACTTTTTAGTATATTGTGTCAGTAAGAATGGTTTGATATCTATGTGAAAAACTCTTTGTGATAATGTGCCGATAGTGTAGTTACATGTGCCCCCTAGATGTTTTTGCTCCGTCCCACCCCCTAGACTCTGAAAATTTTCTTTTTTGTGTATTTTCATTCAAAAATATGAACAAAGACAAATTCCCCCCCCCCCTCCCCAGGTTTTTAAAATATATTTCGACCCCCTGCCCATGGGTGCCGGCAAGGGGGTGCAGGGGGGCCATGCCCCTCTCCCCCCTGGAAATTTGGGACTATAATGTAATTATAAGGAAACCAAAAGAAAAAAGCAGAATATGGAAAAATCATGGACAAAATGTGTATTGCCCCATTGCTGACTGCCTGCCAGTAGATTTTGACCCTATAACGAAAGTGCAAGAGCCTAACTATTGATAACACTAAATCAAAGAATCAGCTTTTTATGGTGATACTAAATATGTATTTGTTTATTACTAATTAGTGCAGTTATTAGTACACAAGAAAGTTTGTATAATTAAAGAAAACGCAAGGAAAACAACTTAATAAGGGGCGGTTTCGGTAAAAATATGCCGTCAACTTTTGCTTGCATTGCAAGAGTACCAATGAGCTGATATATGAAGCCACTATAATCAGAAATATTTCCCCTGAATGGAATGCTGGGAATTTTTGTATTTTCCCCCTGAGTGGATACGTTTTTGTGTTTTATTATCATTTATTTATTTTTCCAGGAGTGATTGCATTTGTCTAGTCATCACTTTGAAAAAGATTTAATTTTTTTACAGTTATGAAGTATAAAGGTATCGAATATATTGGTTCTTGGTATTCAAAATTAAATTAAAAATATTGAATTAGAAATTTCATTTGATTTCCTTAATCTTTGTTTAATATTTTACTCTGAACAAACTACTTTGATAATGCGTTACTTTTTTTTTTATAAACAATTGAGTCTAAAGGCTTTAAATATTTTGGTGTTTGATAATCAAGTTCAAAACTGTCGATATTGTTAAAAAATATCCGTCCAGCGCTGCTGTATTGCTCAGCAAAACTGAATGCTGGGTTTGAAACTGAAAAACTGAGTTTATATTTTTGATTCTGAAATTAAGATGTTGCTTTCTTTATTTTTTTTTATTAATTACTTTTTCCATTTTTATATACTTTTACTTTGATTAACATACTTTTTTCATTGCCTTTAGAAAAATGTTTGTCTCTAAGCTTCATTATATAGAAAAAAAGTTTTACCAACTGAAAGTAAGGAGCAACATCAAAACTTAGAACGAACATAAATTATTAAGTCTGTGAGGGGGGTTGTCCCCCTCCTCAAAATACCTCGCTATTCACGGTACAGTTTTTTGGCACTTTAAAAAAGTTACTTATTATTCTAATTAAACAATCCTTGTGTTTCAGGAGTCGTTTTTAAAGAATTGGGACAAAATTTAAACTTTAGCGCAAAGAGCGAAGTTTTGAGGAGGCCCCCCTCATATACCTCATAATTTCTTTTCGTTTTAAGTTTTAATATTGCTCCTTACTTTCAATTGAAAAAACTTATTTTCTTATTTAATTTCTGATCGTTTTTTAAATAAAGCCAGAATACCTGGCTCAACCTCCACGGAAAAATCCCCCTCCCCACAGAAATATCATCTGGACAATTCAATCCTGGTGAGAATTTACCCCGGACAATTACCATTAACATCTCCACGCCTAAAATGGAATCGGTAAAGAAAAAGCAAGACATATAAAGAAATTTCGTATAGGAATTCTGGCAAATTCATCAAGTGTAAAAATTCCCCTGAAAAGTCTACCCCCTGAAAACTTCCCTCTTCATGGAAAATTCTCTCTGTGTAAAATCGTCCCAGCAGAAAATCCTTCCTCCCCTCCCCACCCGAAAAATGTATGCATATTCCCAATAATAAATAAAACAAGAGGTTATTTTTATAACTTATAAACCTTTCCTCAGGGGCTGTAGGGGGTCATTTTACCTCTAAAGACGTAGTTATTGGGCCTTTCAACTATGCTGAAGAGAAAGCTATCTCAAAATTTTGAACTTGAAACCTCTACAGTAGGGTTCTTTGACACGCTGAATCTGATGGTGTAATTTTCGTTAAAATTCTATGACTTCGAGGGGTCTTTCCTCCTTTTTGAGAAAATCAGACAAATTTTCTCAGGCTCTTAGCTTTTGATGGGTAGAACTAAATTTAATGAAACATATATATTTGGAATCAGCATCATAAGCCAATTCTTTTTATATATGAACTGATATCAAAGCTCAGTCTTTTAGAGATTCGGTTATTGTTGAGCCGAATTGCTCCGTACTTACAGTTCATTACCACGAACTGTCTGATTACCCGTCGAAATCCAAACAGAGATCATTGAAATATTGATCGTTTTTTCTGTGTTACCAAAAGTACTGCAATCGTTTAATTTTACTGTTTCGTGAAATCTAATTAAACAAACAGATAAGGGTTTTCAGCTAAAGCGAGGAAGGACATTGAAAAGCAAAACACATAAGGATTACTAAGTATTAAAGCCAGATTGCCCCTTCTCAACAACTGGCTCAATAAAGAAAATTATCTTTGGTTCTTTGAAAAATCTTGTCTTTCCAATTGCAAATTTTCTTTAAAAATTTGGAAAAAATCCAAACTTCAGTGTAAAGAGTAAGGAGCTAAAGAGTATACAGTCTCTTTCATATAAAGAATAATCTGTTCAAATAGGTTTCATATCTGTTCCTTGCTTTCAGTTGAAAAGCTCTTTTTATTTAATTTCTGATTGTTTTCCAAATCATACTTAGGCCTAACCAAGATATTATTTGAGGTACCGGTATCTTAAATTCCTGTTTGATTGCCTTTGAAATGTGTAAACCAATAATTGTACGTGTATTAGTACCGTCCTACGTTTCAATTTTCAATTTCAGTTTTGGATAAAATTAGAATATACTTAAAAAAATGGCGATGAATATTAATTTTGGTAAAAAGTCCTTGTTAATATTACTGCAAAAGAATTTCGGTTGGATAAAAAGGAGTATTATTATTTGTATGGATGGAAATTCTGTGAAACTTTTGATCTTCTAAATAACTGAAGCCATCACAACCTCTACAATAGGATTTTCTTATCGATAAATATATTACATTCATTTGTTTAAATACATTGAAATACTTCATATAAATAGAAAAAGAGAATAACACCATTTAAAATTACTGAAAACTAAGTTCCTTGCGTCATTTGCTACCCCTAAAAAATTTCTTGGCGGGGCTGATGATGACCTGCCTTGCCTTTTCCACCTCTGTGCTGGTAGAATGGGAATGTAATATTTTAGTTGTATAAAGAAGTGATTTAATTAATATTCACTCTCCCCTACCTCTTTCAACATTAATGTGAAGCCTCGTGAAGAGTAAGCAGTTTGTCCATTAAAATATACCTTTTTAGGAATCTACCCTACCCCCACCTAAACAATGACTCGTCTCCCCCCTCATTGTAGCTGATATGCAATTATAGATCGCCAAACATAGCCTAATTTCATTACAAATAAAGCAAATAAACTTGGTTGAATCCAGTTCTGTCATCGTGTGGCATTACCTCTTTTACAACTAGAAATCCTAAATTATAGTTATTCATAATATTAAATCAATTAGCTTCTCAGAATTTTAAATTGATTGCAAATTCATCCTCTTCGGGGTAAAGTCGTAGTCATGTGCCCTAAAATAGCAAGAAAACAAGACTTTCCCCTGGTCCTATCTGTATAGTCACTTAAAAAAGAGCTTTAAATATACGTTTGAATGAGCTTCCTAACAATTATTTAGACCTTCGGTTTGATACAATCATCCCTAGGAAAAAACAAAACAAATAAACATGCATCGACGATGTTATTTCTGAAAAATCGAAATTCCCCATTTTGAACATCGGAGTTTGAAACCTCTACGGAAGGGCTGTCTGATATGATGTATCAAATAAAGAGGTTTTCAATATGATCGCTTGCTCTTTTTTATTGGGGGGGGGGGAGGGTCTCCTTTTTTAAAAAAACAGGGCCAAATTTTCTCAGATTTTTGGTTTTGGGTGGGTAACAATAAACTGAAAGGATTGTTCATATTTAGAATCCGCATAAAAAGCCAATACTGCTGGTGTAGCAATTGTCATGAGAGTTCCATTTTTAGTTTTGGTGAATATTGGCCCTAGTCACTTTTTACTGATATTTGGCGCTTGCCCCCCCCCCCCGTGGAAAATTTTCTGCCGGTGCCCTTGCCCCCGACCCCTCTAAATTTTGTGAATTGCTGTCACTGCGCAATATACTTAATTGTGTTACCCCAAAGGGGGAGCTGTGCTTAAGTGATGCCACTTAGTATTCTCACTCTCCCACTGCAATCACTCTCCACTTTCAACAATATTACTGGTCATTTTTGATGATTTTACTGGTTGTACAAGGTCTGCTTTAAAACTTTCAATTTATTCGAAAAAATAGGAGGGATTAGTTTTAACTCCGTCCCCTCCCTCTGAACAGAAGATTTGCTTTTGCTTTTTTATAACATCTTGAGATCATGAGCTGTAAAATCCGTGGCATTGTTCCTCTTTATTTTTCTTAAGTAATACAGATGTGGGATTCTATCTTAAGACTCCGTTTCATTTGGTGGTATACAGACACGTGTCTAGTGGACTGATTCGAGTCGTGGCCCTCACGAATGGTCTCGATTCTTCCAATTTGAGAAGAACACTTCTGAGATACTTGCCAAAAACCGTTTGCAAATCTGTTCTCAATGAGAACATCAAAAGATCAGCGCAAAATAGGAGGATCAAAGTGTGATTGAGCATACATTGCCCTGCTGACCCTCCTTTGAGAACAGCTTAGCGAACGCTTTTGGGAGAATTATCTCGTAAGTGTTAAGATTCCAGCTACAACCTTTCGGCATAGTAGCGACGAAGTGCTATGATAGAGCCATGTTTGAACGAAGCGTTTTCGTTTCTTCTTTAGCATCTTACGGTTGTTTTCCAGTATTTTGAGTGATATCCTTGAAAAAAGGTGTATGACTCTTCAAAGCTTCGCTGTTGTCGTTATTATAGGAGCCCCGACTATGATTGTATAACCTTCTATGCAAATTGACGAGGTCTTCAAATTGCTAGATATCCCTTTCTATTTAACCTTGTCTGGCATGTAATTGGGTAAATTTTAACTGTAATTGCTCAAAGCTTACTTTCTGTGGAGAAACATATCACCAAGTAAAGATTAATGCCCTCCTTCTATTGGTCTGGGGAAGTAATCCTTAATATGTTTTCTTTATTCTCGATTTTAAGCCAGTTATTCTGTGCCATGACATTCAATTTATTGACATTCAAGAATCATTTTATCCCCCCCTCCCCCCTCTCCTCCCTCTTCTTTCCTGTTTCTTAAAGTGGCGTTCACACATATCTCTTGCTAAACTTGCATGTCTAGACTCACAGTTCCTGTTTGTATGTAGAATTTGGTGCTCAGCTGCAACAAATTCCAGCTAAGCATCATGTTCTAGAGTTTAGGACTCTGCGTCTTGGATTTAAAACTTTAGAGGGAGCTCCCTTTGTCACTAAGTTTAGGCGACTATCTATGCTTAAGATTACTGTTCATGTGTATGTAAGGCTGGACTTCTGTTCCTAAGCAAATGTATGGCCAGACATACATGCCTAGATATAGACGTTCGGCTGGACCTGTATGTAAACGCTGCCTGATTATAATTATGCTGGTTACCTTATTTTTCCCGTTCTTCCTTACCCCGTTTCATAATTATTTAGATTCGTCAACATGGTGTTTTTTTTTTTTTTTAAAAATTTTTTTTTTTTTTTTTATAATTGTTTTTATAATTACTCAGGATAGCGGCAACTCTTTGGGTTCGATTTTTGAATTAGTACACGGATCTTGTAGCCAGATGCGTATAAATATTTTAAAGTTTTTTTTTTTTCGAAACCGCAGTTGAAAGGTTTTACTCTGTAGAGAGATTAGACACAATATGGACTATTTAGGAGATTAACGTGCCTAAGGTAATAATGAAAGCGTTTATTTGTATACTTCCCTGTTTTTCCCGAATTCCTTGTTGTCCCGGGAAAGGAAATTAAACTCTTTGGTCTATTTAACATTCAGAAACGGTAAGAATAAAAGGGAGATTTTTGGTTGGTATCATATCCCAAGAGATTACAGGGGTTACTTGGTTACATGATGGGAAAAGATTTGTTTTATACTGAATTTAATCATTACAAATAATTTTTTTTTACATATAAAGAGAGGGGGGTGCAAAAGTAACTGCATCGCTACTGTGTCGTGTTATTTACTAATCTGGCTTACGACAAAAATTGTTGCTAAAAACGAACTTTTCTTTCATATACTGTATGCCTATTACTCTTACTTAACTATGTTCCCGTTTGTATATGGACGGACTCGGAAAAGGGATAATATTTTTAAAAAATTGAACTATAAATTCAATGTAGTTAAGTTGTTTTTTTAGGTTTTAGGAGACATTAGACAAACAAAATTTTAACGCTCCCTTTTGATTAATTTTTTTCATATGGGGTATTTTTATTGGTATCTAGTATGCAACAAGTCAAGGAATTATTTAATGTTTTAAAGGGAAGTAATCCCTCTTCACAGTTAACAGGAAAAGTCACTTATTACTCACATTATATTTATTCCTTGATACTCAACTGTTATTTTGACTAAGATTAAGATAGACTTGTTTCCTCTTCTTCTTTTTTTAAGGTAGGTAATTGAATCCCAAAATTTTCTCGGGGTATCAAAGGCTTGTCTAGACCATATGCTTTGTAGTGCCAGGGCATATTGGTAAAACGCAGACATTAGGAGAAAACTGTGATGAAACACCTTTTTCTTCCTTTAGTATTTATGACGTATCCCCTTGATAACTCTGTCCTTTACCTGTTTTGTAGGAGAAAGGTTATGAACGTTGTTCATTTTGAGCTTCTAAAATACACTTTTCTCATGGCCACTCTGCTTTGATCAAATTAGATTGAGTTTTGAAGGCATTCTCTATTCCTTTGAAAGGTAATAAATTTTATTACAAGATAACAAAAAGTTGCAATGGCCTGTTGAAATGTTGAGAAAACAAACATTTGAAGGACTTGGAAGCGTATCCAAGAAAAACTTGATGTGTAAAGTGTATCTGAAGAGTCGTCCTCCCTTGTGTGATTAATGCATAATAGAATCAAAGCTATTTTTTAGAAGGACGAAAGTATCGAGACGGGAAGATAGATTAGTTCTAAGAGAGAGGTAGAGAAGGCAAAAGAAATATGAAGCTATAGGGGATTTAATATGGATGCATTCTATCAGATGGTACTTTGGTAGTACGAGGGGCTGTGGTCGATTGACAAATGCTTGCACAAGAACAGAACGCGAAGGCTGTGCATGTATCGTATCCAACGATGGATGTTTTTCTTATTTTTCGATTTATAAAAACGCGGTACTATTTTAGGTCCCTTTTTATGATTAATTAATTAAAAAAAAAATTCTGAAAAATAAGTTTTTAAAAGAAAAGTAAATGCCATTTTAAACTCAAGCTCAGCAGTAACAAATACCTTTTAAAATTCAAACTCAAAACGACCAGAAATTATTATTAAAGAATAAATGAAACCCCAAACGAACAGAAATTAAATAAACAATCATAGCAAAAACATACAACAAGTAATAATATAAATGAACCTTTATTGAAGTACAAATGAAACTTAAAACGAACAGAAATTAAATAAACAATCAATGCAAACAAACATACAATAGATATAATTAATAAATAAATCTTAAAACGAGTGAAACTTAAATTGAATGTGCAAATCAAGCTTGAAACGAACAAAAATGACCACAAACAAGAGTTTGGGTATGACCTCCTTCTCTCACTGTAAAACTCCAAAACCTACTGCGTCATTGGCGCTTTACTGAAAACTATATGCGTCTTGAACAGTCTTGGAAAGTATAAACAACATCAAATTGAATATTTGATGTATAATGATATTAATAGTTGAAAGATCCATCAGTTCAAGAATTTATTTCACTGTAATTGTATTTTTATTTTCAATGCTGTATTAACTGGAAAAGAAAATATTTGTAATATAATCCGTTTTCAGTCAAGCGCCAATGACGCAGTAGGTTTTTGGTTTTTATTTACAGTTAGGAAATGAGGCAGTATCCAAACACTTGTTTGCAGTGAAACTACATTCGTCTTTAACAGCTTTAAAAAGAGCTAATAAATTAAACTGAATATTTGATGTATAATGATGTTAATTGCTGAAAGCTTATCAGTTCAAAATATTACTATAATTTTAATGTTTATTTTCAATATTAAGTACAAAAGAAAATGTTTGTCATAAAATTGGTTTTCAGTAAAGCGCCAATGACGTAGTAGGTTTTAGACTTTTACAGTGAGAGAAGAACCGACAACGCCTATGCCCTGGGCTCTATGGGGGGGGGGCGTTTTTTTTATCTAATTTTTGAGCAATTTCCAAAAAACTGGCTATCTCAAAATTTGTAGTGGACGGATTTGGAGAAAAAAGAGCGTGGGGTGGGGGCTAGTTTAACTCTCTTGGCTCTTAAAAAGTGAACTAGAACTTTCAATTTCCAATCAAATGAGCCCTCTATGAAGTTTATACGACTTAGGGCATAAATTAGAACACCTTCCCCTGTGCCCTGGGGGGTTCTATTGACACCAGATTTTTTCTTATCCGACCTTTGAACTATTTTTAACAAGATGTCTATCTCAAAATTTTCATCAGATGGGTTGGGGGCTAGCTGCCCTCAGATCTCTTTTGAGTATTAAAAAGTGAGCTCGAACTTTCAATATCCAATCAAATGAGCCCTCTCTGAGGTTTATACGAGTATCCCTTTCATACGAATAATATACGCCCCAGGGCATAACTTACAACGCCTGCCCCCGGGCCCTGGGGGGTTGTGACGACACCTGAGTTTTGTTATCCGACTTTTGAGAAATTTTTGACTTAATGCCTATCTCAAAATTTTTATCGGATGCATTTGGGGGAAAAGGGGCGTGGGGGGGGCTAGTTGCCCTCCGATCTCTTTTGATTCTAAAAAACTTAACTAGAACTTTCAATTTCCAATCAAATCAGCCATCTGAATTTATTACGAGCATCCCTTCAATAAGAACCATATATTCCCCCAGGGCATAACTTACAACCCCTGCCCTCGGGCCCTGGGGGGCTGTGTTGACCCCTGAGTTTTCGTTATATGGTCTTTGAACTATTAAAAAAAGCTGTATCAAAGTTGTTATCGGATGGGTTTGAGGAAAAAACGGTGTGAAGGGGGGGGAGGCTATGTGGCCTCCAATCTCTTTTGACTCTTAAAAACTGAACTAGAACTTTCAATTTCCAATCAAATGATCCCTCTTTGAAGTTAATACAAGCATCCCTTCCATAAGAACCATATATGCCCCCAGGGCAGAACTAACAACGCCTGCCCCCAGGCCCTGGTGGGTTGTGTCAACACTGGAATTTTTGTTATATGATCTTTAAACTATCTTTAACAAAATAGCTATCTTAAAATTTTTATTGGATGCATTTTGGAATTAAGGGTTGCGGGAGGAGGGGAAAGCTGTTTACCCTCTAATATCTTTAGACGCCTAAAAAGTGACCAAGAACTTTCAATTTCCAATCAAACGAGCCCTCTTTAAATTTTATACAAGCATCCCTTCCATATGAGCCATATATGCACCAAGAACATAACTTATAACTCTTGCCCCTGAGGACTGTGGTGGGAGTGTCCTGCTCAAACATATAATTTCCAGAGCTTTCAACTACGTTGAACAAAATAGCTATATCAAAATTTTGATTTGATGTGTTTGGGGAAATGCTGGGCGTGGAAGGGGTGTCAGTTGCCTTAGAATCATTTTCGACTATTAAAAAGGAAACTAGCCATTTAAATTTCCAATCGAATGAGCCCTTTCTGAAGTTTCTACTACAACGTTGTCTATACAAAACCTTATATGCCCCCAGGGCATAACTTACAACCCTTGCCCTGATGGCTGTGGCAGAGTTGTCATCCTCAAAGACCTAATTTCCAGAACTTAAAACTACGTTTGATAAAATTGCTATCTCAAAATTTTGATTGGATGTGTTTGGGGAAAAGGTGGGCGGAAGAGGGGGGTTAGTTGCCCTCAAATCACTTTCGACTATTAAAAAGTGCACTAGCCCTTTGAATTTCCAATCGAATGAGCCTTTTTTGAAGTTTCTACGACAACGCCTTCTATAAAAACCTTATATGCCCCCAGGGTATAACTTAAAACCCTTGCATTGAGGGTTTTGGGGAGTGTCCTCCTTAAAAACATATTTTCCATCTGGAAATCAACTACGCTGAACAAAATGGTTATCTCAAATTTTGATTGGATGTGTTTGGGGGAATGATGAGCGTGGGGGGGGGGCTAGTTGCCCTGCAATCACTTTCGACTATTAAAAAGGGCGCTAACCCTTTGAATTTCCAATCGAATGAGCCTTTTTTTGAAGTTTCTTCGACAACGCCTTCCATTAAAACCTTATATGCCCCCGGGGCATAACTTAAAATCCTTGCCCTAAGGGTCGTGGGGGAGTGTTCTCCTCAAAAACATATTTTCTATCCGAAAATCAACTACGCTGAACAAAATGACTATCTCAAAATTTTGATTGGTTGTGTTTGGGGAAATGATGGGTGTGGGGGGGGGCTAGTTGACCTCCAATCACTTTCGACTATTTAAAAGGACTCTAGCCCTTTTTAATTAAAAGGGCTGATGAGCGTGGGGGGGGGCTAGTTGCCCTGCAATCACTTTCGACTATTAAAAAGGGCACTAGAACTCTCGATTTCCAATCGAATTAGCCCCCTTTGAATTTTCTACGACGACCCCTTCCATATGAAGTGCGTATGGAAAAAAATAATAATAAATAATAAAACATTGGAGCCGTATGGCCTTTACTATAGGCAACGCTACAGCGTTGCCTCTGATTGCGTATGGTAAATGTTCTTGTATTGGGTTGATCGCTTCAATCAATTGAAAGTAATGTCCCAGAATTATTTTGTATGCAGAAATAGCAAATAGGAGATGTCGTTCTTCTTTAGACCTTGGATCCTACTTTGGCTCTAGAGGTTCCCAGAATGTCGGATATATCCTCACCCAGCGTATTTCGGAAATCGTGGCGTCTAAAAATCTTGAGTAACCTAACCTCGTGGATGAGAACTGGTTTCCCATTCCATATTTCTGTTAAATGTGTACTTAAATAGAAGCCATGGCACAGTATAATGTTCTTGCATAGTCCCCACATATTTGTACGACAAACAAACGGTTATAAAATAGTCTATCGCAGGACTTCAAGCACCCTATGAATTCCTTGTGTTTTTGAAGATTTTTTGTTTTTTTGTTTTTCTGAATCTGTAATGCCTCTCAATTATAAAAGTTCCAAGTCACTAATAAAAATGAAAATCTGCATTTTAAGTGGATGTGCTAGGCTGCTTCCCCCTCTAAAACCTTGTCAGTGGCCCGACAGAAGTGAGGGTGGAAAACCAATCTTCTTCCTCCTATCACAATCAACATAAATCATTTAAGCTGAGATAAGCAGGTATGAACCCAGCACATGCAAGAGTTCATTTTTTGTGGTTATTTCATTCCTTCAGAAAACCAGAAAAATACCTTTTTGACCATCCCATAAATTGTTTAAATTGTAGTTACATGGTTTTGGGAGAGGATTTGAATTATTTGACAAATGCAATCTGAAGTAATTCTGATTATCATTCTTACCATATTAGGAATGCGGATAAGCTAGTATATGATATGATATTATATAATATGATAAGCTAGTATAGGAGAAAAGAAATACAACGAGATCAGCTCATGTGTTTCGTCACGTAAGTGTAACCCTCTGGAACAACCTCCCGGACAGCATTACTGGCTCTGAATCAGTTTTTTTCATTTAAATCACAGGCTAAAAAGTTCCTATTTGGTCGAGATGCATGGTGAGAGCAGGTCCCTTGTGAGGGTTTAGTTTTTTTTTTCTCTCTTTCTTATTTTTCTTTTTTTCTTTCTTCTTCTTACTCTGTTTCTTTTTTTAGTGTATTTATATATTATTGATTAAGCGAATTAATTAATTAATTGAGTCACTACACACAGGTAGTTTGACCTTCTAGTAGTGGCTATATTTGTTTAATTTGATTTGTTGTTTTGTAAATTGATCAGTAAAGGAATCTCATCTCAAAGTGTTTTACACTGCACTATTCTCTTATGAACCACAGACTGTACGGAAGGTCACTAACGCCAGATTGATATGTTGTAGCTGGTCTTTTAAATTTATTTTTAAATTTCTTTGCATATATTTCACATATTTAATTATATTCACTAACGGCATACATTATAACAGTCTTTTAAAATTATATTTAAGTTCATTTCTATATATTTCACATATTTCATCATATTCACTAAAGGCCTATTTATGTATTATAACTGGTTATTCAAAATTATATTTAATTGTTGTGCATATATTTCGTTAAGTTTTTTCACATACACTGTATTAAATTTGCTTGAAAGTTGCCAAAGTGGTATAAGAACAAGCTAGCCAATATATAAGTGTAAAGAAGTTTTGTGTCAAAATCCTAGGGGGGGGGGGGCAAATTTGGAGCCTGTTTTGTCAAACTGAAAAATGAGCCATATAGTACCATAAAGGCAAAGATATACTAAAGAAAACCGACCCGTTTCTGTGGATACTTGAAGTTATACAGGATTATCTCAGTTTTGACAAGATTTTTGAAGAAACTAAATTTAAGCTGGGGGGATACTGGGGTCGGGGGGGCAGTTATCCCCCTGCCCCATAGCAAACTACGCACCTAAAGTTTTGCCAGGACCATAGACGTATCAATTAATAATAGATTGTAGACAGCGTGTGTTTTGATGAGCTCCTGGCGCTTTTTTCTTATCCCACCAGGAAATATTTCCTCGTGTGCTTGAAGCAGGCAAATCCTATTGTCTAGTTCTGCTTCTCTTCTACGTACTACCACCATTGACTGCTAGGTTTCCAGTGGGTGTTTACCTGCTTGCGTATTACAATGCTTTTGTCTTTTTATTCAAGCAATTTCACTCAAATGTGTTAAATGTGTACTTAAATAGAAGCCATGGCACAGTATAATGTTCTTGCATAGTCCCCACATATTTGTACGACAAACAAACGGTTATAAAATAGTCTATCGCAGGACTTCAAGCACCCTATGAATTCCTTGTGTTTTTGAAGATTTTTTGTTTTTTTGTTTTTCTGAATCTGTAATGCCTCTCAATTATAAAAGTTCCAAGTCACTAATAAAAATGAAAATCTGCATTTTAAGTGGATGTGCTAGGCTGCTTCCCCCTCTAAAACCTTGTCAGTGGCCCGACAGAAGTGAGGGTGGAAAACCAATCTTCTTCCTCCTATCACAATCAACATAAATCATTTAAGCTGAGATAAGCAGGTATGAACCCAGCACATGCAAGAGTTCATTTTTTGTGGTTATTTCATTCCTTCAGAAAACCAGCAGGAAATCCCACCAGGAAATCTCATCCCACCAGGAAATATTTCCTCGTGTGCTTGAAGCAGGCAAATCCTATTGTCTAGTTCTGCTTCTCTTCTACGTACTACCACCATTGACTGCTAGGTTTCCAGTGGGTGTTTACCTGCTTGCGTATTACAATGCTTTTGTCTTTTTTATTCAAGCAATTTCACTTTTTTTTTTTTTTTTTTTTTTTTTTTTTTTTTTTGTTCTTAACTGGTCTTATTTCTGGATACAAGCTCAGAACAATCTTTGATTGATTTGAGTTTCGATTGCTTAGCATCATTTGTTGTTAAATTAAGTTATCAAGTAATAAGCGTGTTACACTTGATTTACTAATTAAATTGGTTTACAAAGTATATGGATGTATTATTGCTTAAACTTCATTTTGTTTTTATTGCTTTGCGTAACTCGCTTAATCCCCAGGTAATTGCTAAGTAAAGTGGTTATATCTTCGTTACGAAAACAGGTGTTAAGTGACATTTTGTTCCTGTTCTTAAGGTTTGGCCTGCCCAGCACTTGAAATGAAGCTATTTCTTCCCAAGTTTTCTGAGTAAAATTATTCGGTAACCATGTTACAATACCCGAAAAAAGGCTGATACTGCATAAATAGCTATTCTTTAATTGCAATGTGGTCAAGGCCTGACTGATATTTCTCCATATTTCTCTGCAAAATTCTTTTATTAAAAAAGAAAAAAGAAAGGTCTTCCTGAGCCATTGATGGCGTATGAAGCGTCGAATCGACGTTTCAGTTGTTGGGTCTCTTACAGGGACAAGTAGCAAGTTTGTAGCCTAACCTTGCTGCGGCGGGGATCGAAACCTGGTGCTTCGTATTGACAAGCAGAGCATCAATCCACTGTGCTACAACAAGGTTAAATGTTTTTGTTGTTATTTCAATATTCAACATAATGGTTATAGTGCAGTTTTTCCCCTCTTTTGAACTAAAACAGCATAATACAAAAATTTTTGACATTCAGAATTTTTTTTCCTTAATAGGTTATCAGAGTCGCTTGCAGTTTAGCTTCATCCGTTTTCGTAAACTTATTAAAGCACAATGTAGAAACAAAAAAGAGCGAAAAAAGATCAACAAAAGAGGAAAGTAAGGAAGTAAAACAGCTAATCATTTCCAATTTTGCTTTCAGTTTATTTGGATCCCAGTCACCGACCCCCCTCCCCCCAAATAAATGCCTGGATATAACCCTACTACAAACATTAAGTTTGTTAATTTTGTTAGTATGTTTTGTTTTTTGGTTTTTATTGTTGTTTTTTTTTAATTTATTTTTGTAAAAAAGTAGCTGATCGCATGTTCTGAACTTAACACTATAATAAAAAAATTGATGCTTCATTACGTTCAAAAAATGTGTAATCATTAGATTTTTTGAGTCGTTGGGAATGTTAGATATTAATACTCGTAAGGGTTTTTTTCCTTTATTTCTCCTTTTTCGTATACATATCGCTTAATTTGTGTTTATACATAGGTTCTTGGATTGATGAAAATACTCAAGACCCGCTACACAGAGAGGCAAGATAAACTTCACAAAGAGGCAGTTCAAAGAATTAAGGAACATCGAAAGAAAGTGGAAGCATCAGAAGAACAGAAACTAAAAAGACAAAGAGAATTGAAGCAAAAAGTATCTCGTGTCCTTAGCAAAATGGAAGCAAAGAAGGAAAGAGATTTCGGTAAAATAAGGAAGAAGAAAAGATGATAGTTAATTAATTTTCAATTAAACGATATTGAAATGTTTAAACTTTGAAGTGTTTACCAAAGATTCAGGATTATCAGAATTGTTGGTAATTAAGCACCAAGTTTTCAAAACTCCTAATCAACACAGTCATCACCTCCTTAATCAAATTTAATTTTGCTTAAAATAAAATTTTGTAAAAAGAACCATAGCTATGGTTGCATTTGACATGGGTAATATTAGTTAAAGTAATATTATTCTAAATTATCTGTATTCTTATTATTGTTGGTTTCTGAAACTTCCAATCTTTAAAAATACTTTTTAGATTTGGAATCCAAGGAATTTACATTCCAAATAGCCTCAAAGAAATAGAATGAACCTATTGCATCGTAAAAATTTCGAAGGACTGAGATTCAGTTAGGTTGTTTGAAGAAAAAAAAATCCGAATTGGAAAATACTCAGTAGACTTGCTTCTTTGTGCTCCTAGTATTAGCGTTGCTTTGTCTGCAGTGGTATCAATTGGGTTGAGTGGCATTGTCCAAACCCCTAGATTTTAAAAAATATCTTTTTTGAGTTTTTTTTCATTGAAAATGTCTTGCTTGGTATTTTCATTGGAAAAATAAATGCTCCACCCCTCCCCTGTCTCTTTTTTCGTGAATTGGCGTGACTGTTTGTCTAGTCCCGCCAAATTTGTGTATAGAAAAAGAAAAATAAAGCCCCCTATATTCTTGTGCTAGATACACTTTTGAGGCCATGGCATACCTGCATAAAGAAATGTCTGTTTAAAACAGGGCAAACAATTAGATGAGATATTTTTTAATGATAAACTATTAGGTGAATCTATAATTGAATTCGTCGTCACTTTTCGAACGGTTCGAGTGAGAGTTTAAGAATTTTTAGGAGGGGGGGGGGTAAGAATTTAAAAATCGAGCACTACACGCGTTCTCTAGACTGACAATGAAAAATTGTTGTTTGTAACTAATAAGACTAGACAATACACCTTTCTTCAAATATCTGTTTGAAATTGATACGGACGACAACATTCAGAAAGAAGCCGGAAATGGTTAATTTTTTTCAGAATTTGATGTGAAAAGATGTAAATTATCCTTTGCGGAATTTACAGTTAACAAAACTTCTGCAAGGAAATCAGTCTTTCTAAAAAGAAATAGACCGCTTAGTTTTTGTAGTTTCGCTGAAATATTTTATTTGTGTTTAAATTTATTGTTCTCTTCTCAAAAAGTCCGACCAAATAGAGAGTAAAATATGACGTTATGAAAATATATCCCAATCTGTTATCGTAAACTGGGAAAAATTATAGATTTTTGTTCTTTTCTTATATTGGCTATGGAAATTTGAATGTTCATTTAATCTGAAAATTAAAACTTGGGCGCGCGTTTAGCTGTAGCCATTTAATTCCAAATTTATAGGAAAATAGTGACTTGGATAATTATGCAAAAAGTATAAGACTCAACTGTGCCAAGTTCAAAATAGGTTAGAAAAAGGCGTAGTTTTAGCCGCTTTGGGCGATACTTAGGGTTAAAATTTTAGAGGTTCTATCTTCGTTGACTAATAACAATAATTTCCTGAGTTTTAGTTTTCATAATAAAAATGATTTTCATTCATAGTTCTAGAACCGTAGGACTAAAAAGCACTAGTAGCTTGAAAAATATTCTTAAAAACAAGCTGGAGCATAAAAGTATTTTTGTTTAGATGAATAAAGTTTTGAGATTCACAATCCAGTAGATTTTTAGTTCTTTTTTGTGTTGGCGGCGAAAATTTGGACATTCATTTTATCTTTAAATTGAAACTTAAGCTTACATTCTTGCTGTAGCCATTCCATTCCATAACTAAATTAAAACAGCGATTTAGATAATTCTGTATATTAAACACAACTGTGCTATCTGGCTATTTCTGGGAATAATGAACATAGGATCGTATAAATCTTTACTGAATCAACTGATACTTCTTCCCTCCTATGGGAAAATCTAATCAATTTCATCTAGCTATATGTTCCACTGCTTTGTATAATATGCCATGAAATTATTCTAAACATCCCGTTTTGTGACCATTATCCATTTTATCTTTCTAACATAACGTGACCTATTATCATATAAATATTAATGAACAAGATATCTGCCCCTGTTCCCAAGCTCTAGAGAGAAAACGCTTTGCCTGATAATATTTCTTTAATCCTATTTTGTCCTCGGATTCTTTAATAGAGGTCGAGTGATTTAGACTTGACATTGGTAACTTAAAGTGAATATCGAAAGACAATAGACAAATCAAGATTGGGCACTGTATATCTTAGAAAATGTGACAAATTATTCCATTATTTGGTTGGGATAGTGCTTTTTTGTGTAGATTGCACGCTGCACACGATACTCGGGTTTCTGATCTCACTTAATCCTATGTTTCTAGATGTTAGATAAATAGGAGAGAATTCAATAATGCTTACGTACCTCGCGTTTTATCTTTTGGCAAGCTTTAGAATTATAACAAATCCGAAACTTCATGAGAATGTAATATATACTGTATTTAAAGCCTTGTTTTTAGTCCACCCACATCCAACACGGAGTTTGACAAGGGTTGTGCAAATTATCGTTTTGAATGCTTGATAACTTTAATTCAAAATCTTTGGCGCGTTAAATTTTGGTGCGTTACAATTTTGAGGAACCCGTGTTCAACATGCTTGGAACCCGTAAGATGAAAACGCTTTAAAGTTTTGGTGGGTTGAACATGGAGAACCTGAAAACAATTTTTGTCGAACCCGCTCAAAACACGCTTCAAACCGGTGCCTGAATACAC